>NW_028280227.1:0-43240 GCF_059751315.1 Micrasema longulum | reverse complement strand
TATAAGGGCGGGCATATTGCCTTGAGGCAATTTCTTCCTACCTACCCAAACCGTTCAGTTTGAGAAAACTACAAGTACATGGACATATTGAATGTTACGATTTTATACAAAATTAAAAACAAAGATTAACTAAAAGAAATTAAAAAAAAAACACTATACTGTAAGAGAGGAGAGGGGATGGGAAGAAAAAAAGAAAGATAAAAGAACAACTTAAATATTTAGATAGTGACATTTCAATCTTGACTTAAATGTAAATAAAGAAGGGAAGTCTCTAACATCTTACCTTCATGGAACAAAAATGATCAAGATACGCTGCAATTGGTGTACCAATGCAGTGCCCTATGCACCACCAGGTGCAGAAAGGGAATGATGATGAATTTTATAAGAAAAATATTTTGGTTGTTAATATTTCATTTCCCACAGTGTGTTATGAGTAAAATTTTAATTTCATATCTGCCATTTGATGACATTGATATTTTACTAAAACACCTTACCAAATTAATAATAGTTTCGAAAGGTTCGGTCTCCAAAGTAGGTGAATTTTTCCAATTATTCCAAGTATTCACTAACAATATAAAGTCATAGTGTAAAAAGGTGATAAAAAGGTGGCTTACAGGTTTCTCATCTCCATCCAATTCTTCTTCTCTTGTGAAGTGCGAGAGGCATTGTGATAACTTCAGTGGTCCTGTTCTACTCGGAATTGGTAAACTAAAATAAACATTTCATAAAAATCATCAATTAAATTAATATTATTTTGAGAACAATGGAGATAATTAATAATGGTGAAAATAATTCAAATGAGACACTGAGAACCTTCTTTAATATAATCTTTTTTAATAGTCAGCAGTCATACTTGCTACCTGTAGTCCTTAAAATATAGCTTGATTAGAATGACAGTTGTCAGCAAAAGTGACATCATAACTTTGTAGTCACATTTAAGGAGTGATTTATATTGACACACGAAAAATCATTTGTCTGGTATGTTAATTTATTTTTTAATACAATGCTCGACATATAAATCAACATAAATATATAAAATCAGCTTTAAAACTAAAATAAACCTAATTATTAACGACGTTCTTACAAGGTTACATCGTTTTGCAAATATATGAGAAATGAGACAAATTGATCAATGCAAGTTGAAATCTCTTTTCCATGTACCTACAGTTCGCACCAACTATGCACAGAACTCTCCTCTGATTCGCTTGACGCGTAATTATAATGTATTTTTCAATAACATAGACATATTTAACTGCAGTAAACTCACTTTTAAAACCAAAATTGAAAAACTATTATTTGAAAAAAATTATGTTTCGTTATAAAAAAAATTATATTTTTACATTATAAATTTAAATTGTTTCTATTCACTCATATCAAACACACACTTACCCTGTCCATAAACCTACCCTCACACCCATATACAATCACACACATATTCACATACCTACCAAAACCACACTCCACTTTTTTACACACGCATCCTCACACAAAAAAAAAAAACTCGCACAAATGCGCTTCTATTAATTATATCTAACTGAAGTGGATTTTTATAATTGTATTTATGTGGAAAACTGATTTGGCTTTATTTTATGTTTTTTTTATAATGTTGTGTATATTTTTTCGTATTGCTGTTGTTTTTCTTAATAAACAAAATTTCTTTCTTAAATTGACCCCCAATTTTTCAGAATAAAAATACGGAGATACCTCATGGTGTACTGGTTTGTGCATTCGTCTGAACTGACTTGAACAACTGATAATCTTTCCTTTATGCTACATATGATTGATTTATGCTAGATTCTATATACCAGCGAAGTGTCCTTTGCATCATCAGGTGGGGATTAGGAAATCATCGATCGAGTTAACAAATAATCAGTGAGAAAAAATCTTACCTTAGATCCCAGAAGGGGTCGAATGTGACGCTAGTGTGATTACAGTGGGTACATCGCAGCGAGGACTTGAGCTGGCCTACAAATATGTCCCCTACGCGACTATCCTCCATGCGCAGGTAACGCTGCCACGACTCCTGAGCCTTTTGAGCATCGCTGAAACATTACAACACATCAAGCAACGTCCTACGCATTAGCCCCAGAAATACCAGCGTACGATATATATTTGAGGGGCGAACTTAACAAAATAACTGCATTTATATTAATTCTACGATTTATATGAGAAAATGTTCCTTGTGTATTAGAGTGGGCCGATGATGTATGAGGTTTTTTATTTTTTTAGACATCAAAGTGAAAGGGGTCTAAAAAGTTGCATTTTGGATCACATTTAACGTAAAAATTATTAAAAAAAATATTCCATACTACTTTTGGCCCTCAACCGAGGTTTGAAGTTTATCACTGTCTGAACATTTTGTTAATTATCTGTGTTGATAAAATTATTTTTTGTTAGTAAAGAAATAACTTAATCACATTAAAAATTCGAACACGTTTTGAAACTACCGAAATGCAAAAAGTTTACACTCCGCGGAACTGATTCCGTTGAGCGCCTGGCTAATATTGACGAAAACAATGGCCTGTTAAAACAATGCTACCCATTTATTACGAAACAAAGTGCAACTCACGCCCTTAAATTCTTATTTAGTAAGGTTTAATGCAGATTATAAAATTTAATTGGACTGATTTTCTTACTTAAATACAAAATGACAGCCGGTTTTGCGCAAAAAATCGACTTTTTCGAAAACTTCAAGCTCTGGTTGAGGGCCAAAAGTAGTATCGAATATTTTTTGCATTCTGAGTAATCCAAAAGGCAACTTTTTAGACCCCCTTTATTTCAAAATTCGGAAAAAAATCATTTCGCCCACCCTATAATGTGTATGCCTGCGTCGATGGTATCAACAGTACACTTGTACGACTACTCAAAACATAAATTAACAACTTTGCGTATGCGTAAGTATGCGCATTTGTGTCGTATTTTCAGTGGCATAAATAGCGCAAGATGGTCTCAGTAATATACGTAGACTCATTCAGAGAGTGTCTCGATGATTTGGGGGCCACACGAACTGAAGTACTCTCCTATGATAGAGAAAATCCAAAAGACGTTCTGAGATATCTCTACATGAGAGAGTGCGGGTATTATCCTCGACTCTACCCGACCGAGTTTCTCCGGGGTATGCTCGGCTACCACAGTTTAGAGACTAGAAGGAATGTGTATTTGACTACACATTTTTATCCATTGCTGCGCGGTATGATCGATAAGATGAGCGTTGGTTTGTATGTTCCTGATAATTACCTAAAACAGCGTCAGCATAGATTGTTTCATATTCCGATATGCAGGACCACCCTGCCTGTTGGAAGGGCTACCGCTATGCTGAACAACATCGCTCTGGATATTGATCTGTTCCATGTATCCGAAGGGGTTTTCCGGAGCAGGATTCTCCTACTACTTTGACATGAGTCTCTTTCATGTATTTTTTTCTTTTTTTATAATATGAGCGTATTGAATATATGTTTGTCATCTATATGTCATATTAACTAGGGGGTTATTCATATGTAAAATATTTCAACAGAGAGGGAGAAGTAAATGCCTAGACTTCCATATTCGCTTCTCAAAAATGTTTTCCCTCTCTGTTGAAAAATTTTAAATACACGTAATAACTATTAGAATGGGTCGAGAACAGCGATTTTTCCAATTATCGAATTCAAACACGGCTCAAAACTTGCGCATTGACATGCTTATCAATGGGAAAATTCTGGTTTGGAAAAAAACACAAAATATACAGAATGATTTTTTTAACAATATTTTGAGTTTGTCCAAATTTTTGTAGACAAGGACTGGACGGATAGATGTTCGAATATGGGCAGAATGGTGAATGTTAAACAGTGCGTAAAGTGGCCACTGAAACCAGCCATTGACAGGTCATAAGCCCTGTAGATGCCTAGACTTCTATATTACCTTATCTTAAAAGTTCTTCATCTCTGTTGTAATATGTTAATAAAAACAGCTCCCTAGGGAGTTGAATTCAGTCCTTGTCTACAAAAATTTGGACAAACTCAAAATATTGTTGATAAATCCACCTGGTCCATGAAGAAGTATAGAAATTGAAAAAATAACATTTTCAGGCGTTGCCTAGTATGTAGGTGAAATAATTCAATTAGATGAATCTCACCCGCATAAATGAAGGTTTCAGCTCTTTACCTTCACAAACATCAACAGATGGAAGAATTAAAGGAATATAGATTTTCGAATATGGGCAGAATGGTGAATGTTACACAGTGAGTAAAGTGGCCACTGAAACCAGCCATTGACAGGTCATAAGCCCTGTAGATGCCTAGACTTCAATATTACCTTCTCTTAAAAGTTCTTCATCTCTGTTGAAATAAATTTTTTTTAAAGATCGGTTGACATTGACTACCGTCGCCTATTAGAATGAGATAGTAAAAAAGCGATATTTATTAGAAAATGTAATCCAAAAATTTACCTTAGATTATCGTCAATCTCTGTCAGAATCGGTTTAGGCTTCACGGTGACCCGGTTCACATCTTCGTGCAATCCTTCCAGAAGGTATCGCAAGAACTCCTGGAAAGGGCGAAACAGTATTTATGTGGATGTGACGCTTTATGCCGTAAAAGAAGCAGCATCTTCAGGGGAACGCTGGCTAAAATCTATGTTATTGTTCTGGGTAAAATGTCCAAACCATAAATTGACAACAGACGCATAAGATAATGAAGTTGAATTGAATGATTGAAGTTGCTGTATACTTCATTAGTGAGAAGCCAGTCAGAGTATAACTCTACAATATGGACTCCTTACTCCTTACTACAACTGTCACCAAAAATCTCTTGAAAGAGTCCAAAAAAAATTCTTACGGTATATAAATTTCAAACTTAGAATCACTCATGAATTTTTAAATTACGATTTTTTACTAAAAACATTAAATTTGTTAAAACTTAACAACAGAAGAAAAATTATAGACCTTTTAAATTTCTTCAAAATTGTAAATTCAATATGGGATTGCCCTGAACTATTCAACAACTTCAGGGTGCCTGGAAGAATGACTAGACAGGTGCCACCGTTTTGTAGCAACAATTCACGGACGGTGTATACTTGTGATGCCGTATTAAACAGACTTCATGAACTCGGCAATAGTTATTCCCACCTATCTGATATATTTAGTGTAGGGTATTGTTCCTATAGAACAAACCTCTTGAACTTTTTCAAAGATAACCTCGAAACCGGTCGAAGTGTAATATTTTTTTTTTTTTAAATTTATAAATAAATAAGTGTAAAATATTTTGTTTAATTATAAGGATTTTTATCCTCCATTTGTTTTAAAAACTATAAAATATACATAGAAATTTAATTCCGTACTTTAATTAACCGTTTAATTATGCACCCACCTTCCTCTCAACATAATATTACAAGGCAACCTGATTAATTTTAAATAACTTCTAAATTATGTATCTTTTTTGGGTGATACCGTGTATGTTGGATTTGATCCGACGTTTCGGCTACCATTGCAGGAGCCATCTTCAGGGAAAACTGTGTTTTATAGAGAAATGTATGTGTTTAAGTACGGTAGCCGAAACGTCGGATCAAATCCAACATACACGGTATCACCCAAAAAAGATACATAATATTGATAACAGTGACCGTGAAAACCTTCGCACCTATTTAACTTCTAAATTATTATGAAAATAAAACTTTGTTATTAGTGTTACATAATTTATTCTTTTACAAGAATACAACTATTGTTTAGGGAGAGTACTCCTCCCATCGACGGGTGATATAAAACTAATATAGTAAACACAGAATATTGTTCACAGTGTCATAGAATTTAAACAAAAAATAAACAAATTAATCAGTGAAACTTAGAGCAGGAGGGTTTTTTCCCCTTATCTAAGGTGTTAGCATATAAATGGATAGTTATCTAAAGTACAGATATGAAAACATGATCAATGAGGGACAGGACGTTAAGTCGAATTTATTTCTTAAAATTTAGCACATAAGTGGAAGTTGCAATAATCAAGTCTAAGATTTAATGTGTGGGAAGACATCGCTCGGCTAAGAGAGTGTTCACAGACGCGTGTCTAGGAGGGTGAGTGGGGTGAGGGGGGTCGCAAAGGGAACATAGTCAATAAAGTCTTTTCAAAATTCTCAATAACATAGTTGATTCGCCGTATCTTTTACAAAATATTGGTTTCCGTTGTCCTCTTCGCTATACTAGATTAAATTCCCTTTTTTATGTACCAACTTGTAAAAACAATTATACCTCGAATTCATTCATTAGACGCACCTGTAGAAATTATAACGGACTCAGTATTGATGTAGACATTTTTAACTGCACGTTGCATTTGTACAGAAAATTTCTTCATGGGGTCGATTATTTGGGATAGTTGCTGAATGTACATCTTGAGTGGTTTATGCTATGCATATGTGCCGCATGTAATGTATATGTTTGTGTATGTTTTATATATGCGTTCATGTGTGTGCGTGGATGGCTCGGAGTGTACATTCGGTATTTTTATTTATTTTAATTTATTACCTCCATGGAAAACGCAAATGTCAACAATTATCTTTTTTTCACTTAAAATTCTTATTTATTTTTTATTTTTTGTCACATTTAATGTTTGTATCTTTTTAATTTATGAAAACTTAATTGGTCTTTTTATGGTTAAAAATTGTTGTTTTTAATACTGATTTTGTATGACTGTATGTTTTCTAAATAAAATAAAATAAAATAAAAAAAAGGCGAGGGGTGGTTAAATGTGTGATTATTAATTAGGTTGTTCTCAGAATTTAAATTTTTGTGAATTTCTATTATTTCTAGATTATTCATATTACTGTCTTTGTTATTAACTTGGTGCAGGAGTTTTAGGGTGTGACTATGAAATGAGTCAAATCTTTTTGGGTCATGGTTTTGCATGTTCGGGTAACAGTACCAGTTTGTTTTACTTTCAGTGCTCATAATTAAATTCGGAAAAAAGGGACTCAACTTATGCCAACACAAATATATGATTATTTGAAAAATGCAATACCTGCGCGTCCTGTTGGCTGTAGCCCATAAAGCGTGGGGCGAATCTTTGGATCTGCGCCTTGAGGGCCGTTGTGTTCACAACACTGTCGGATTCCCCCTCGCGCCACAGTTCAGAAATCACTGTAGAGAATGCTGAAAAATCATACAACTTTTATTTTGGGATCATTTAACGTACATTTTTTTTGTTTTCTGTGTGATACAACAACTCTCATCCATGAAATCAACTCAAACAACGTAACTTCGTGATATATTATCCATTACTTCAATACATAACTCATTAAAAAATAGCACAACGAATTCAGTCGATATTAAATATTCAATTGAAATGTCAACTGGCCGAATTGTTCTAAAAACGGCCACGTCGAGAGCCATGTGTCCTGCAATATGACGCATGAAAGTAAATGGTCTTATGTAAAAAGTACCATCTCAAAGAAAAATAGCCCTTAAGAAATAATGTTTGAAATACTGTTTTCCAAATCAAGAATCTTCAAATAATTTGTGTAATCTGCAACTTTAATCTAGGAAAAAAAACCCGCACTGGGGTTAAGACAGTATGAAAAAATAAGCTGGAATAATCGGCTAGTTTCTTGGCTCACCGCAGGCGCTGGGCGCGCTTTATTAATATCAATATTTATATTATGATAAAGAAACAAACGGTGGAAATGATTAAAAATAAATAGTAATTATTTATTTGTTTTTCTGTAAATAAAATTACAGTAAAACATTATTATTGTCAGTCAAATATAATGGTAAGCTGCGCATAATCGCTTCTATACACGGTTCGCCCCTGGTATTAAGAGAGTGCTTTGAGAATTAGAACACAGAGGTAAACCATGAACTGATAGACGTTGAAATTTTTCACGGGGGTATATATATGAGCGTTAGGACTATGAAGTACAGTGAACAGAAGCGAGAGGGAATGATAATCTGTCCGCTGTCTAGTTTTGGGCCATTTCAGTTGCCTACGACAATCAGAAATGTGGTCATATTTCCTAAGACCAAAAATATACCTTATGAATGTATTCTGAAGTCGTTCAAGTTTATCGAGTTGCTCACAGCTCAAATCAGTCAAGGTAACATCAGCGTAATCTAGAATGGGTAGTAGTGATGCTTGTAAATATACTTCCCAGGTACACAAATTTTTCTAAGGATAGCCGTCACGCTTCAATAAATAAAACAATTACCTTTGATTAGAGCGCCCTTCATACAACTGAGTGTGGTGTTGATGTCAGGGTTGAATTGTTCAGGGTTTCCAGAATACTCCATAAGGGGACGAGTGTTGGAGAGACATTGTATAACGCTGTTCATAAAACACGTGTTGCCGATGTTTCGTAAACCGTTCAGACCTGGAAAATCATTTTTAAATGTTAAAACCGGAAACAACTTGTATAACCACATTATATTTTTATCAAACAAAGAAAACATAGATAAACTAACTGTATTACAAAATAAAGCCTTTAGAATCATTTTGAAAAAAAACAGATACACGAGGGTAAAGTCGATAAATGAAATGAAATTATTAACATATAAACAAAGAATATTTTACAATACAATGATATTTGTTCATAAAATTATAAACTCTAATAAAAAAACAGAATTTTGGAAAAAAATTGATCGGAACCAGCATGAACACGATCACAATACTAGAGAAAAGAACAAAATTAGACTTCCATTTAGGAAAAAGGCAAAGTCACAAAACTCAATTTTATTTAAAGCAATTAAAAAGTATTACGAAATGGAAAAAAATATTTATGAAGAAAAAAACATATCAAAATTTAAAATAATGGTCAAGACATATGTGATAAACAACTTATAAATTAAATATATTTGCAATGTTATTATTAGAACACACATAACAATATGTATGATATGTGTGCCCTACTTTAAGATTTAAATAAATAAATAAATACATAAGTGTGTATAGAGTTTTGTTTGGACAGAGATATTACAATTTTCTGAAACCAAAATTTTATATTTTATTAAGTATGGAGATATCGGTAAGCAAAATAAATAACAGTACAGGTAAGCGTTGTTTTGCGTTGGGGTTCTGAGAGACACCAGCGTAAATAAAATCGACGTAAAATAAACACAAATATAATGGAAGATATAAGGTTAGGTTCCGTGTCAAAATTCTAAGAACAATCTAACAGGCTTATTCAATACATATCCTATATACAGGGTGTTCTTTAAACCCCAATACATATCCTAGATACAGGGTGTTCTTTAAACCCCAATACATATCCTATATACAGGTTGTTCTTTAAACCCCAATACATATCCTATATACAGGATGTTCTTTTAACCCCAATACATATCCTATATACAGGGTGTTCTTTAAACCCTGTCACACCCGAAACCACGATGATCAGTATGGGCAAGAAGACATATTGGCATATTAAAAAAAATATTTAGAACGAAGAAAATTTGTAAAAATATTTAAAAGAACAAATGGTTGCTTACTTCTTGCAGGGGAGAAGCGAGGGGGGCGCGGCCGCGTGGTTAACGGTGTGTCGGACTCCCCCCTCCCCCCTCCCCCCTTCTCTCCTGCAGAAGTTAGCAACCATTTGTTTTTTTTAAATATTTTATTTTTTTAAATTTTATTTGTTCTAAAAAAATATTTTAATGTGCCAATATGTCTTCTTGCTCATACTGATCATCGTGGTTTCGGATGTGAGAGGGTTTAAAGAACACCCTGTATATTCAAAATAAATTATAAATGTATTTGATAGATACAGTTTAAATTCGTTTACAAAATAAATAAATATATAGAAATAATGTTTTTTTTATAATAAATACTAACTCACCAATACTAAATTAAATTATCACACTTTTTTGAAAAAAAGCATCCAATTTCATTTGCTTTGATTGATGCTTCTTTTCTTGCAGAAACATAGCATAAACTAAAAATATTTGAATATTTTCTTAATTTCAATAAATATTAAATAAAAAATATAATTATATCTTTTTATTTTTCTTAAAAACAAAACGAAAACTAACTCGGAACCAATTTCACACGTACAATAGGCTGCTCGCGTACACGGTTATAGAATAAAACAACATGTAAAAGTGTGTCTGCTATTAGACCCGCGGCGCTCACTGTCGTCTACCACGACGGCACCAACCGGCGTAATTGTAAATCGGCAAAAATCTAACCGGCGTAAACGACATTTACCTGTACTTTCAAAACTTTAATGCAATGCTATATCTTTTTGGAACTTTTCAACGGCGTAAACCTTGACTCTCACC
Source organism: Micrasema longulum (assembly GCF_059751315.1). NCBI lineage: Eukaryota > Metazoa > Arthropoda > Insecta > Trichoptera > Brachycentridae > Micrasema > Micrasema longulum. The sequence continues at coordinate 33,012 of NW_028280227.1, read as the reverse complement.
CGAGCCACTATAAAGAAGATTCAAGGCATTTGGAAGTTGTGCTATAGAAGAACGCTATCTAGAATCTTACGAAGAAGTGTTAACACATAGACACATAGGAAAAGAAAGTAAATACTTAACACAATCAAGAAAAGAAAACTAGAGTACTTTGGAGGTTTTGTGTGAAGTATAAAAAATTCAGAATTATTTTACAAGGAAAAGTTGAAGGACTGGCTTTAAAAGTTGAGAGTCTCTCCATTGTAGCTACGAATCCATATTTGCAGCGGCTGGATAAAAATTGCCACCATGGAGCGAAGTGGCAATAAAAGAAGAAAAAAGAGGTAAGCATAAATATTATCAATTTTTTGTGTTAACACTTTGAGCACCGGCCGAATACGCATAGAACTTACCATGTGCCCGGCCCATTTTTGTGAAATTTCATGCTTTGTGAAGGGTTTCTTAAACGTGTCATAATTATGAAAATACTGGGTTGAATCAATTGAAACTTCTCATACTTATTTGAAACAATTTAATAGGTTATTTTTGTATGATAGTTTAGCCAGCGTTTGCAATGTTCGCACATATACAGGGTCTCAGTCCTTTTTTTGTGCCTTGTGTGGTAAACCACGTGAAAACACGGGACCGAGACACAACGCGTGGTTATATAATCACGTGTTTACGCGGCTCCGGGTTGCAAAGTGTTAATGTTTTCAAACTCAGTTTCAAAGACGCCAAACACCTATTTTGTTGCAATTATTAAGTTGTCGTAGATCTACTTAGGATAAATGAAATTTTAATAAACTGTTCAAATTATTTCTAAAAAAAAATAAATTAACCCAAATTATGAATTAGTAAAAAAAATGTATTAAGTGTTACAAACTGTCTGGTTTTTTCAAACTTAAAAATGAGAACCAAAATTAAAACAGAATGGTAAAAGTTATACATCATTCAAAAGATAATTTTCAGAGATCACATCATCATCATTCCCTTTCCGCACCTAATGGTGCATAGGGCACTGCATTGGTACACCAATCGCAGCGTATCTTGATCATTTCTGTTACATGAAGGTAAGATGATCAGTCGTACGCTTCAGGTACCGGTTCAGGGACCATGAAATATTATTGTGTAAAAACACCCGTTCAAATAAATATTTCATATCAAAGATGTCGGGAACTGATCCCGAGACCTCTTGTACGGTAGGCAAACGCGCTGACCATGACACCGCGAGTTCACGGAGAATACATTATTGACAAATATGTTAGTGTTAACATAAGTTGCGTCAGTTTTTTCCAAATGAGGAAAACGGTAGGACAATATAAAAAATAAAAAAAACAAATTAGTAAATAATTCATAGCATCTTCACTGTACACTGCGGAAATAAGGCAAACAGTTTTGGCAGCATTATTCTCTCGATTGAACGCGAGCAGGAAGAGGTGTCGAAAACGCTCAGTTTTATCTACTTGGCGTTGCATTTTGAAGGCTTGAATGAACTCAAATAAACTAATATTAACATGAAAGCAAACACAATATCTTGTACAGCAGAAAATTTTCTTTAAAATGACGTACAACCTTTACCATTTTGTTTTACTTTTGCTGCCCATTTTTAAATTTGAAAAAATTTAGTTTCATAATAAAAATTTGTTTTTCTGAATGGTATTTTTAGGACTGAAAAATTGTGAAGCCGTGTTCTTGCACCAGCAGGGGGGTACGGCGATAAAGTTCAGTTTATTTTATAATCGTGAAACCACTCACCGCTGGTCTTGCTGAGTTGCTCGACGCCCACGCTGGAGTTCTTCCTATGGCTCAGGGTGACCAGGGTTCCACAGGACGACGGGGACGCCTGGCTGGTCAGGGGAGACGCCCCCCGGGACACTCCGCTGTCCTACGGGAGAAAAAGCCAACCGCCTTCATTAATAGACTGGCAATACAAATGGTACACCTTGGTCGGATCGTTGTTTCTCAATATTACCAACCCGGAGTGAGCTCGACCTTTTTGACTTAAAACTCCCCTCACATGGGAGACTTGTATTTAAAATGTACAGCCTTGTTAGGGTCTGTGTCCATTAGGACGAAAAATACAGTTTTTTTAAAAGCATTTAAAGAAATTAATCCATCCTTATGAGGATGATTTGTGCCATATTGGTACAATATGTAAATTATAAAACTGTTTCCCGGATTGAAAATTTATATAAGAATAACAGTTTGAAAACTGCCACTCTGGAGACATAGCTGTTCAGTGTGTGAAATATTCGGGTTGTGGTCCAGTGGCTAGTGTCGCGGACTCACGTATCAAAGGCCCGAAATCCGCTTCATGATTCCCATTCGAATTGAAATTTTTGTGAAAATTATTACGAAAGCAAATACATTTTTTTTAAAACTCTTTTTAAAAAAAAAATAGAACCACAACTCTCAATGAGCATTTTAAGACTCAATGGCTACTCTCAGGCAAATATCTAGTGGGGGTAAATCCACCTTGTGATGCAGTGGTTAGCGCATTTGCCAACTGTGCTTGAAGTTACGGGTTCGATTCCTGGCAGTGTCAACATGAAATAAGTCATTTGAAGGTAGGTCACTACAATATTTTACTGTTCCTGGACCGGCACGTGAAGCCTAAGACTGAAAACCTTACCTCAATGTTACAATTATCAATTATTCATACAACACACAAAAACAAAATACATGCAACATAAAAAAAGCTTAAAAGGGTTTTGTATCAATTGAATAAGCAACTTGGAGATTGACAATGTATGTATTTGTATTGAAAATATAATCAGAATGTAATGTGTATTTTAAATTAAGAAAGCGCTGACCTTACTAGCCGCATCTCATATTCATCAAATATTGTGTTGCCCTCAACAATGTAAAATAATGAGATTAATGAAATGAATAAGTCACTCAGATACCTACATAATATTAAAATTCCTAAATTCCACACAAGTCATGGTCAAAATAGCTTTGTATTCAAAGGTGTAAAAAATTATAATAATCTTCCTAATGAACTAAAAACCATTAAAAATAATATATCAATAAATAAATTTAAAGTTAATCTAAAGAAATTTTTTGAACTCATGTACAAACAACATTAAATTTTAATTAGTATGAATGTATTATTGTTTTATGTTTTTTCTTTATATATCCTATGTTTTTTTTTCTTTTCATGTACTCGTATTTAAAAATATATAAACTCTCATAAATAAACAACTAAAACAGCGTAAGTCACTCTCCAAGCACAAGAGTTAGTCTCTTTTTTTGGAGAGTTACAGTGATAACATTTACTAGATGGGTAAAAGTAGATATGTTTGGAATTTTACAAAAACATGTACTTTTTATGAAATTTATGATTAAAAAAAAAATAAAAAAAGATAATTAATGATTTTTTTAACACATGCAAACATTAGTGTGAGAAAGACATATGCATAAAGTGAAACATCTATATTCGTCATTAATCAGTTCCCGGGCCGCAATTAGAAACGTCATCTTCATCAGTATATTAAAAGTACAAGCAGTAAAATGGATATTTATGTATAAAAATGTGTACTTCTTATATTTTTCAGGTAGAAAAATTAATTTGACTTTGTAGAGAAAATTCCAGATAAATGTTAACTTCCTATTATAATACGGGCCCTGGGCCTCGATTATGATGGGAAGATAAAGACGTCATACCTTCACCTTGACGGTATAGTTGAAGATAAATTCCCTCTAGCGATTATAAAGATTTACTACCAACCCACCTTTAAGTTTTGGGTAGATACATCGATATGAATCAAGGGAAAGCGTACGTCACGGTACACATATCTACGCTCGAAAATGACATAGCTTCAGTATGACGTCAAAGTTGAAGATAAAAGTCTCCCGACCGACAAAAGGTACAGTATCGATACCCCCACCATGAAGTTTTGATGTAAGTACATCATTTTATACCGACGAGTCTAGAACCCCTCGATACGTTTATCTACGCATTAAAAGTGTCAAAAATTTTGTTCCACCGAGCAATTTTTCCTTTAATTATGATTTATTATTTTTTTTTATTGTTTTGAGGTTGGCACTTTTTTTCATAAAAACCAATTAAAAATATGAGAGAGAAATACGTAAGTTTTGAAGTCGAATTAAATTCCGACATAACTGTCACTTTAATGAAACAAACGCCTAGATGTGGAAATAATGTCGCTAGGTTCTGTCCTATTAACAAATAAGAGTATCTAGACGTCAGACACAGATTATATGTGTCAGAAAGTTACCACTCTAAAACAATAATTTAGTTATTATATTTTTTCCATTTGTTTTGCTATCTTTCCGAGTGTATGTATCGAGACGTTATAGGAGCCGGCTTTGTAGTCGATCGGTACAGATCGGTAGATACATACAGACGATCATTAAGTGTACCGTCTAGGTGATTTCCAAAAGTCATGCAAAATTCATGTTCAAGCGAGCATTTTTTGCTTGAATTGGAATTTATTGGAGTCTATAATCGCTTTGAAGTGAGCACTTTTTATTACAGAAGCCTATTTAAAATAAAAATGACAACTATTTTAAATGTTAATGACGTAAGGAACGCGGACTAATTGTTTGCGGTCATTCCATTGGCTTGTTTCGATCATATGATGTGGATATGACAAGCAGGTAGAACATACCGAGGTAAGATACAGATAGTACAGAAGTTAAGTATACCGCCTTGATATATACAGATGAAGAAGGTGTTTATAATAGAGGCACTGGGGTGCTATTCTCAATCTTCTCTACACCCTAGAGATTGATTAATTCGGGAATTTTTATTTTTTGCATGCGTTTATACCTTGCTTCATATCTGACCACAATGATGATTAAACGTCAAATAAATATGAACATGTGAAATCAAACATGATAATTTTCATTAATATAATGGAAATATAAATGGAAAACTTTATACATGTATGTGTTCGATCACAAATCACTTTCCCGGGAAGGTTGTTCCATCGCTCCAGAAGTCGGTTTGTCAGGAAGTTCTTCCCGGAGTTGGAAGCGAAGGAGGTAGTGTTCAATTTTAATGAATGACCTCTGAGACAGCGGTTATTATTCATAGGAAACACCGATAACTTCAAAATATTATTGGTAAAGGAATCTGTCATTTACCAGGCACTATAAGATTGTGTTAGGTTTATTTGTTTGTCTGTACACTCCCATGCAATATGCTAACATAATGTAATATTCTAAATGATGGAGTCAATTTTGTACGGCTATATTTCCTGAATCAAGCATAAATTATATGTGAAGATCTAAAGAGCAATTGGAAAAGATAATGGAAAAGTTTCTTCATTAGAATATTGAACCTTCAATTAGCAAAAGGATTTGTTGTCGGTATTACCGATGACGTACGATTAATGGACACGTTCATTCTTGACTAGATCGTGAAAATATTAGTACGAGAAAGGAATATTGGCTGTTCATTAACTCCAGAGAACCATGCGCCGACTATGTTCTAGGACCCGGTTTGTCTGCTCTAAGGTCTGAGAGATTATCAGGACGATTAGGGTCTTTGCATAGGATTGTTTCTACTGTTGGTATTAGGATAGTGGTTTTTGCGAGGGATTCAGTATTATGACGAGAAGTAATTTCGCCTAGGTTCGATAGGGATCATGTTAGGATCTGTATTAGGAGTTTTTTTTATTTTTTTATTAATAACAAATAAAAATACAATATTACAACTAAATACAATTTTTTACATTAATCAAATACATATATTTACATTAACGTTTCCCATTATGTAAAAGAAATAAACAATTCTTGTGTACATAATGGGGAGTGACATCTTACAATAGATTATTTTATTTTTATCAATAATGTTTTTAGAATAACATAAATAAATTACAAAAAAGATATAAACGATGTTTTCAATCAGTGTTACATAAAGAAGAATTATAGATGTAATTTTTTACTTCTTTCTTAAATATACTGTATTCCTGACTGTACTTTTTATTATCTTTGTTCATTTCATTAAAGAAAGTAGTAGTAGTATTTTGCCAGTAGTGTCTTGATAATTTGATGTTCCTCTGTGATTTGGTATAGATACGTATTGTTTCTCTTCTGTTGCTCGAGTACATGTCGTATGGGGCAAATTATTCCAATGTTTCCTATATGTATTTGGGTTTCGTGTCGTTGTTTGATTTGTTTGTATTACTACGTTCTTCTTTCTTTCCGAGGCGGGATCTGGAGCGTGCGGCCGCGGTCTCAATTTGGAACTAACACTGTATTCCTTCACTGTCATACTGGGAAATTAGAAAAAGGTGATTGTGCTGACCACGTGTATTTGATTGATCACAAATTCACAATACTGCAGTGAGGGGTACAATGAAAGCTTTTAAAGTTTCTTTGTTTTGTTATTTTCACGGTTTGATTGTAAGGAAATATTAAAACTTCGATTAATTAGTTTTTGAAAAATTGATAGTGATACGCGAAACTGAAGAAAGACACAAGTCTTTATGAACAGTTTCGGGAAAGGGGTGGATGCTTTCATTGTTCATTGAATGCCGGCATTCAGCTGAATGGCTAGGCTGTTCGATTAATGAATACTTAACAAAAAGTACACCAATCGCAGCATATCGATCAATTTTTTACATTAAGGTAAGGTGATTAGTCTTACGCTTCAGATACCAGTCCGACTATGAAATATTCTAGTGTGAAAACACCCTTTTAAATAAATATTTCATGTCAACCATGTTGGGAATCGAACCCGAGAACTCTTGCGTGGTAGGCAAACGCGCTGACCATTTCACCACGAGGCTGAAGTGAACTATGTTAATGTACGCGACCTAGAACAGGTGGTAATATCTTAATTCCCAGATTAAAAACAACTACAGCACAACATCATTATACTTACAGAGGAATATTTTTCTTTAATGAAATGATCAAAGATAATAAAAAGTACAGTCAGGAATATAATATATTTAAGAAAGAAGTGAAAAGTTACATTTATAATTCTTCTTTATGTAGCACTGATTAAAAACATTGTTTGTAATTTTTTTGTAATTTATATATTTTATTATAAAAATATTAATAATTAAAATAAACTATTGTAAGACGTCACTCCGCATTATGTACACAAGAATAGTTTATTTCTTTTACGTAATCGGAAACATTAATGTAAACATATGTACTATCAATATTGAAAGCATTAACTTTGTGGTCAAAACCGGTAAGACATAGAAAAGTCGGTAAGTGGTTATATACAAATATTTAATAACATTTAGTAAATATATGTATTTAATTGATGTAAAAAACTGTATTTATAGTCCTTAAAATGTAACATGATTAGAATGACAGTTGTCAGTAAAAGTGAAGACATAACTTTGTAGTAACGTCAAAGGAGTTATTTATATTGACACACGAAAAATCTTAATTTGTATCTGGCATGGTAATTTATTCTTTTTAAAATAATGCTTGACATATAGATCAACATAAATATATAAAATCAGCTTTAAAACTAAAAGAAAACTAAAATAAACCTAATTATTAACGACGTTCTTACAAGGTTACATCATTTTGCAAAAATGTTAGAGATGGTACAAATTGATCAATGTAAATTGATCGAATAAAAAAAATTATTCATTTGATGTTGTTCATGAAAAAAGTATAAATGTCTCACTTTTTTGGTGAATAATTGTGTTAAACACACTATAATAGGCTTGTTTTTGCGTTTTTTATATCAATTTTCGGAAACAGAGTTTCATGATTGCATTAAATAACTGATAAAATCGATTTGATCAGTGATCAGTAATTTCCCATCAATAATAAAATTAGTTTGACAGCTGTCATTCTAATAGTTTAATATTGTACTTTTATTTGTTATCTAAATAAAAAAAAAGAATATATTAATTTTAATTAATACGCGACTTATGCAATAAAACTCCAGGTAAGTCTACTTGTAAATATTAATTTAACAGGCATCACATCCGCAACATGAAAAACATTCACTACAGTTGAAAATTGGATATCTCTGTAAAGGAAAAATATGATTTTTTGTGTGTGGAATGGGTAATTAGTAATGAGCTATTGATTACGTGTGCAGATGAGAGATACACTCAACATTTATAAACAGACTCAATTTGTCTACTAACATCAAATATAATTTGGTTCATTTTCGTTGAAATACAGGATAAAATTGAGTCCACCATTTTAAATAAAACTGCACAAATAACGAACCGTGTCTTCCATTACAGAATGTTTTCTGTGATGTATCGATACGCCATTATTGGATCTAGTAATCTCCTTTCTAGTGTTGATGTTACAAGCGCCATTTGGAATCGGATTTGATTTTTGTAAATCTACGTAAGAAATACACATACATACTTATATTTTTAAAATTACAATATGTTAACGTAAGGAAAATAGGGATTACTCATACAATGGTGTAGTGAGAATTTTAAAATAAGAATTGGGATGAGGATTTTAAAAATGTTAACAACCTTTGAAAGTTAAAATGGAAATTGTTGTAAAAGAAATGTTCCTGCTTTAAATAATAATTTTGTTACAATCGAGGAATAATTCACCAACTACAAAACTGAATTTATAAAACGAGGGCATTCAAGTTTTAATTTTATTTTGATTATTATTTAATAGGCCACTTTACACATTGTGTAACATACACCATTCCGCCCATATTTGAACATCTATATTCCTTCAATTCTATCATCTGTTGATGTTTGTGAAGTTAAAGAGCTGAAACCTTTATTTATGCGGGTGAGATTCATCTAATTGAATTATTTCACCTACATACTATAATCTACTATCCTCTACTACATTCATCTCTGTAGTAATATGGTAATGTTAATAGCTCCCCGGGAGTTGAATCCAGTCCTTGTCTAAAATTTTGACAAACTCAAAATACTGTTGATAAATCCACCTGGTCCATGAAGAAGAATAGAACTTGAAAAAAAAAAATTCAGGCGTTGCCTAGTATGTAGGTGAAATAATTCAACTAGATGAATCTCACCCGCATAAATACAGGCTTCAGCTCTTTAACTTTGCGAACATCAACAGATTAAAAATTGATGGAATAAAGATGTTCAAATATGGGCAGAATGGTGAATGTTACAGTGTGTAAAGTGGCCACTTAAACCAGCCAGTGACAGGTCATAAGCCCTGTAGATGCCTAGAATTCTATATTACCTTCTCTAAAATGTACTTCATCACTGTTGTAATATGTTTGGTTTTGGTCAAAATATTATTTATGATTTTTTTTTGTATGTTTTTAAGAAACTTTGACGTACAATTTAATGCTCTAATTTTTACATCTGAAAATTTTTCAATTCCTATACTTCTTCATGGAGCAGGTGGACTTTATTTTTATGAATATCATGATAAGCCTCTATTTTACAGGTTTGTCAGGAGGTGGGAAGGAATTTATGATAAATACACCACATCCAGACCGGTTGGGTAAAAACCTTTCTTGGATTTTTATTTTACCTATACTTGCTAATGGCTCTGAATGATAGGTATTGAGTAAAAAAAGATGAGACGTCTAGAGAGACGTATTTGAAGAGTCATATTTGAAAGGAAAATACTAAGATATTCGGAGCTGTGCAGGAAAACCGAGTTTGGAGAATACAGTATAACGAAGAAGTCTACAATGCCTACAATGGACCCAACAAAGTGCAATTTATTGAAATAGGGAAGCGATGGGCAGGGCACGTAGAAATAATGAGGGACGAGAGAGTGCCCAAAGCCCCAAGGTAGATGTGGCATTGGTAGACCCAAACTCTAATGGCCGGATGGAGTGCGGCGGGACGTGGATGCTATTGGCATCATGGACTGGGGAGTGCATGCCAGGATAGAGGGAGATGGCGATGGATGTTGGAGGAGGCTAAGGCTCACAGCGGGCTGTAGAGCCAATTATCATGACGATGGCGGGAATTGAATCTGCGACGCCAGTTTCACCGTTGGCTGTCTAATCAATTTAAAATTGCAGTTGAAAATAATTGTGATTGCAAGTTAAAAATATTTTTAATTATAACGTCAAAAGATTTACCTTTAAATGGTCGATTGTCGGTTGTTGTTACGAGGCCAGCGACCAAACCACAACAGGCAACCATAACGCCGGCAGTCATAAACAACCAAAAGACGACGAGAAAAAACATCCATAGACAAAATGGATTAATCTGTGTCTCTGATGATGTTTGAATGTGGAATGCAGCAATGTGGATGAAAGTATGATAGTGGATATACAGTAAAACCCCTGTTTTACGTTTTTCAAGGGAGCAACAAAAAAAGTGTAAAACTGAGGAAATTAAAAATTTATGGAAAAAATTAAATTACATAAAAATATAATTATTGTACTAGACTTTACTAAATATACTGCAGAAAAAATTTAAGAACTGTCATAATTGGGGATTTTTCATATTTACCATGATTTAGTTGAAAATATTTTGATTTTTTTCAAGCGATAATACAAGGTGTTATTTTTTATTGAATTAAAAAAAAAAAAACTAGTTTAAATAATTTTAGGTACTCAACCTTAAAACGACGAAAATAAAAATTTGAATTTGCATAAAATGTGTACAACGATTTTTTCCCTAAATATAGGGAAATTTTATTTATATGGTATCACTTTTTTTAGTATGGCACCACAAAACTTCAACTGTCATTTACATCGCGGACAAACTGTTTTACACATTTATGAAAACTGTTTGAAATATCTTCTTTTCACATTATGTTTATAACTTCAAATAATATTTCTATTGCCAAATTTTTAAACTTTCTGCATCGTAATTTATTGATGTAAAGACTTTATTCTTCGTTAACATGCGTCAACTGCATGCCACTATTTCGTTAAATGTCAAAATTAGACACTTAAACAAAATAGTAAGTTACACTGCACCTACTTTGAGACAATAATTTACACATTTTTTTATTTACCTTGATTTTATTCGCCATTCACGCGGCGGCGCGCGGCTCGTTTTCTTTTGACAGATCGAATGAGTTAAAAAAAATTCAACGTAAAACCGGGGTTATGAAAAACGTAAATAACGTTAATTGGGGGAATATTTGAATGAGAATGTAAAGAAAAAAATGGGACCTAAATATTTCGGTGTAAAAAGCGGGTAAACGTAAAATTGAGGAACGTAAAAACGAGGTTTTAAAGACAACGAAACGTCGATTTTAGTTAGACATAATTAGTCCGACGTGCCGTTGTCTTTTATCGCACAGTATCGGGGAGAAATTTGCGAGAATGTGGCAGATAAACAATGATATATAATATACAAGTATATCCTCCATAGAATTAAGAATAGTCCAGAAACCGCATACGAGCATCAAACAGAAGGCGACGTAACTACTCATAAATGAGTAGGTTTACGTTTTGACCCATTAGTTTCTTTGTAGACGTCGCTCAGTACACAACTCCTGATTTGAATTCAACTATGCCGTGTTGTGTCTTTTTAAAGTGTAGAAATACTGCTAGGATCTTAAAGAAAAAGGATGGGATCACATTTCATTGTAATTAGCAAATGAATGTGTAAGTAACAAATACATTACTTAAAAATTGAATTATTTTTCCATTTGTCAGATTGTCGAAGAAGTCAAAATGGACATTTCGTTAGTGTTGCCAGGGTAGTAAATTTTGTTACCCTACTTTGCTCATCTAATGAGAGAACTAATGAAAATTGAACTTCGGATTAAACAACTCTGTTGTGGACTTGGTGTCTTTAAAACATCAAATATTATTTAAAATTATATAAAAATATCCGTTTTATGTAAAATAAAATTTGATTTATATTTTAAGTTCAAAGTTCATTAATTCAATTACTCTTATTAAATGATCTTTTACTTATCTAATCTGTTGTATCAATCAATATTACCGCGTGCACAATAAAATTTTAGAGAAATTAACAGATTGCTTTTTTTTTTAATCTTACATTTGTGTAATGATTATATTTTTTTCCCATCGTGCAACATTACGCGGCGACACCACGAATGCGCGCGGCGAAAGTGAGGCATAGTGGGGGAGTTATCGAACACAGTCCGATGTATTCAAATATGATTCTACGCTCCTTCAGGAGCTCAATCACAGATGGCTATCGACATGCTAAAAAACGTGCTAAGTATTTGAGCAATCACCACGAACAATCATGAACACGCTGAAGTTAAAGCGGTCGCGTTGCAAAACGCCATAGATAAGTTCCTGTGCGAGATTCAACCAATCCTCTTGAACTGACCGAAGTTGAATTTCGTTTTGCAACGCGACCGCTTTAACTTCAGCGTGTTCATGATTGTTCGTGGTGATCGCTCAAATACTTAGCACGTTTTTTAGCATGTCGATAGCCATCTGTGATTGAGCTCCAGGACTATTCTTAATTCTATGATATCCTCTTAAGTTTATTTGAATTGAAAAAAAATATACTTAAGACACCCATCCAATTGGGTGTTCATATTCTGACTATAACTTAAAAAAAACGTTCCAAATTCAGGCCAGATTAAGCCATAAACAATAACTATTATTTTTCATTACACATGTAAAGAATTAAATTTACAAAACTGTGATCACATTTTTCATTGTACTTTATTGAACATAAAACGGAATCTTTTTACCTTCATTTTAACAATGTGTGTGTGAATTATAGCAATGTTTACAAAATACATTTTTTCAAATGTCAAATAAATATTTATATAAATTGATCACAAACCGTGTAATGCCGACGCCACATAATGATTTATTCATAGACTCTATGGTTATAGTGCATATAATATCCTTTTTTTGCAATTAAATGCATTAAAAATGAAAATATTGCACAACACATTTTAGAAAACAAGATACAAAAACAACAGAATGCCGTTGAAGTTTTGAATACTGAACCGATAAAAATATTTAAAAAACATAATCCACATTTATTTACGATTCAGTTATGATTATTAGGATGCGTGTGATAAAAATAATAAATAAAATACGTGTCTTAAACTATTAAAAAAATGACAATAACGCCATAGTACGTTATGTTGACGTTTGAGTTTGAAAAGCCGCCATTATGAAACTGAAAATTAGGTGCTGCCATCTGAAGAAATTAATATTTAAAACTCGATCAGCCGGTAGGTACTCGAGACAAAATTCGCAATAAAAAGAATGAAAAATGTTTAGCGGATGACGTCGCGTCTTATGATGATGCACATTCGCGAATATACGAAATAATCAAACCCGACCGCCGAAACCGAGAAAGAAGAAGAAAGCTCGCTTGTTTATTGTCAGTTGGTTTGCAAAAAGCACGAGAGAGACGGATGCAGACGCGTCGACTGGAAAAAAAAAGCAGAGCAGTCGCGATTCTAGATCCGAGCATAGGGAAGCTTCAGACTGGTTTATTTTTACTCAGCATGAGCCGTTCCATAATTAGACCCAGTGCGGTCAAGACACGAGGAACATTGGGCGAAAGCGTCGGAATACCAGCGCACCGCCATTTTAGAAAGGGACGGAGAGAGTTTTGACGGTTACGTAAATGACCGCGTGGCGGTATGATTTGAAATTCGAAAATTGCAACGCGAGTAAAATAAATCAACAAAAAGGTACCTGTCCAACATCTTTGTGAGAAAATACAAAAAATAGATCCCCATATATTATAGTCTTCAAAGCGTAAATATTCATAAATATGTTATATTATTGTAGGACAAAATAATAAATTGTATTGATATTTGGGTCAGTTTAGTATACATAAACATGTACATTTGACGGGGCTATTTTCCAATACTCCATTTACTTGCCAAATAAATGGGTTTGTTTCAAAAGACCACGTTTTAAAAGTATTTTTTTAAGTTTTAAAGACACATACAATTGAAAGTTGGTCGTGTATCTAAAATAAAATATGAATTCCTAAAGAATTAAAAATTTTCATTACCATTGAGCATAAATTACATTTGCAAGGGTATACGACCTTTTATACCCTTTCAAATTATTGAATAAGATAGGTTGCTTTGAACCGTTAGTTTTATTAATTTTCGTGTCCCACATAGACAGATTAGACAAAAATTTGTTTCACAGTCGTCATCATCATCAAATCCTTATTCGCACATGGTGGTGCATAGTAATAATAATAATGACAATATTTGAGTTTGTCCAAATGTTTGTAGACAAATGACTGGATTTCACCCCCTCGGGAGTCATTAAGATTAACAAATTACAACAGGAATGGAGAATACCTTAAATAAGGGAATATGGAAGTCTTGGAAGACAGGGCTTGTGACCTGTTATTGGCTGGTTTAAGTGGCCAATTTATGTGAAATAATTCAGTCAGATGAATCTCTGAATCTCTTCACTACAATAAAGGTTTCAGCTCTTTAACTTCACTCAAATCAACAAATGGAAGAATTGAAGAAATATGGATGTTCAAACATAGGCAAAATGGTGAATGTTACACAGAGTGTAAAGTGGCCACTTAAACCAGCCAATGACAGGTCACAAGCCCTGTAAATGCCAAGACTTCCATATTCCCTTATTTAAAGTATTCTTCATCGCTGTTGTAATATGTTAATAATAATAATAATAAATTTTATTCCAGTAAAATGGCTAAAAAGAGCAGAGCCAATTCTACAATATAAAACAAAACGTATTTATTTTCACTGTAATATGGGCCCCTATGTACGATGTAAATACATAATATGAGCAATTTATTGCTAAAATTTTATTTGCTAGATAATAGTGAGTAAATTTTGCTAGATAACTTTTTACACACCGTATAGGTACTTTCTGGCAAGGTTAAAGATAATAATGAACATGTCCCTGTAGACGCTATTTGTACAATTTAAGAAAAATCTCGTTCAAGCAGGTACATCGATAAATATTTAAACAAAATTTCAATGTCACAATATTTAAATCCGAATTTTAATTTATGCGCGTTCACGACAAACTGGGGATTAAATCAGACTTTTTTTCGCAATCGACATCAAATGACCGCGAATGATGGAGCCATTTTGGAGAAGACTTTGTCAATGACGTACACTAATCATTATAGACGCGTTACTTCAAATACTAGTTACATTTTTTTTCATGACAACAGGCCGGAGGTTCAATTACAGCGGTGAATTACATAATACCTAAGATATTATGACAATTTGAAAAAAAAAGAGAGATAGCAAATCACGTTACAGATGCAATATTTCATGTAAAAAAAGTGATATACTCGTACATATTTATATATTTTTTTCCATTATAAACAAAGATTAATAATAACATAGTGTAACCTCACAGGGGATACCCGTGCCGAGGCCACTTAACAATATTAAAAATAAAAATTAATTTTACATGTGAGAATAAAAAATGTTCAGAAAGTTTTAAACACTGCGTATTTAAGTTTATAATTAATTTATGTACACCTATATTATTTATATTATAAAAAGTACAATAAAATAACAAAAACATAACATGAACTATACATTTGTGGAGCAGTTAATTCAATATTGGTTTGGGCGAATGAGACAATGCATTTTACTTCTACCCAGCTCCACTATCCATTTTTTATGGCCTTTTTAAACATTTTCTCATTTCTAATTATTTTAAAAGAATTTTTAGTGCCCCATCATTCATGAGTGTGATTTTTGTAAAAATCCTATACTTAAACTCATTAAAATAATTACAAAAAAATAAAATACTTAAAATTATTAAAATAACATTATATCAATTTATTAGTTAACACGAATTTTTTTTTGATAATGATCCTTAAGATAAAAATAACTTTATTTAATTTACTTTCATATTATTAGGAATTATCTATCCTTACCTTAGTTTTGTATAAATACATTGAACTCTTTAATAAATATACCAGTCTCGAAGATGTCGCGAAAGCGATGAAACCGGTCACTGGATATTCCAAATTTGTGGATTAAAGTATCACTCGTCTTTAATTTATAAAATATATTCTAGATTTAGAATAACCACGCACAGGCCATGCCTATGTGGGATTTTTTGTTTTTTAATTATTCATAAAACTTTCATATTCCCTTGTCTAAAATGCTCTCCATCCCTGTTGTAATTTGTAAATTTTAATGACTCCCTAGGGGGTTAAAATCCAGTATTTTGTCTACAAACATTTGGACAAACTCAAAATATTGTCATAAAACCAACTGGTCCGAGAAGTTTAAAAATTGGAAAATTGTTTTCCGGCGTTGCCTAGTATGTGAAATATTTCAATTAGTTGAATCTCTTCACAACAACAAAGGTTTCAGCTCTATAGCGTCACTAAAATCAACAGACGGAAGAATTGAATAAATACGTATGTTAAAACCTAGGCAAAATAGTGAATGTTACACAATGTGTAAAGTGGCCACTTAAACCAGTCAATGACAGGTTATAAGCTCTGTTAATGCTTAGACTTTCACATTCCTTTCTCTAAAATATTCTCCATCCCTGTCGTCAATTGTTATTATTATTGAAAACAATTTTATTCTGAATAATTTTAGGTTAGGCATAATCAGTCCGACATGCAGTCGTCTATTTCGCACAGTGTCGGGGAGGCAAAGGAAAATTGTCTGGCACTCGTAATTTTCTTAATATTTAAAATTACATATTCGTGTACATTTGAACAGCGTGAGCGAAGTGCGTCCCACGCCACGTAAATAGCCGAATTGCATGGATCAGAAATAAAAATATATAAAAATATTTTGGAAGGAGAGAGAATGGAAAATCGTATAGCTCTCGAGGACAAAATTAATGTTGAGGAGAAAGGTTTAGGACTGAATTTTCCTTAATGGGATTTGAGTTTAAAACTCCGTGAAGTTTTTCAAATGATTTGATGTGTAAATGGTTCAGCCGAATGAATCTCATCCACATAATTAAGGTTTCGGCCATAGAATTAAGAGTAGTCCAGAAAACGCATACGCACATCAAACAGAAGGCGACTAAACTACTCAGAAATGAGTAGGTTTACGTTATGACCCATTAGTTTCTTTGTAGACGTCGCGCGTCGCTCAGTACGCAACTCCTGATTTAAATTTAACTATGCCGTGTCGTGTTCTGCTCTTTAAAGTGCAGAAATACTGCTAGGATCTTAAAGAAACAGGATGGAATCATATTTCACGTGTTATTAGCAAATAAATGTGTATGTAGCAAATGCATTACTTAAAAATTGGATCATTTTTCCATCTGTCAGATTGTCAAATAAACAAAATGAACATTTCGTTAGAGTGGCCAGTGTAGTAAATTTGTTTACCCTCCTTTGCTTATCTAATGAGAGAACTAATGAAAATTGCACCTCGGATTAAGCAACTCTGTGGTGAACATTTGACCGACGTTATCTCTAAAACATCAAATATTATTTAACATGATATAAAAATATCTGTTTTATGTAAAATAAAATTGTTTTTTTTTTTTAAAGTTTAAAGTTTAAAGTTCAGTACTCTTATTAAATGAAACTTTACTTATCTACTCTGTTGTGTCAATCAATATTTCCGCTTGCACAATAAAATTTTAGAGAATTTTTTTTTTTACCTAACATTTGTGTTATAATTATATTTTTTTCCATCGTGCAACATTACGCGGCGACATCACGAATGCGCGCAGCAAAAGTGGGGCATAGTGGGGGGATTTATGGACACAGTCCGATGTATTCAAATATGATTCTACGCTCCTTCTGGACTATTCTTAATTCTATGGTTTCAGCTCTTTTACTTATAGTAAATAAATATTTTTGGTACAAAGTCAGTTGGAATTTGAAGACACTAAAGTGCCCAGTGGGTGAAATAATTCACCCAGATAAATCTCACCAACTTCAACCCGCATTCGGCGGCCTTCGTGGTGTAAGGGTTAAGACACCTGACTCACGCGCAGAAGGTTCCGGGTTCGACTCCCGGAGAGAACACACTTTGATCGAGTTGTGGTCCTGTGGCTGGTGTCTCGGACTCACGGACCAAAGGTCTGTGGTTCGAATCCCACTCTACCCCAACTTGATTCCATTTTCTAATAGTGAGTTATTTACAACTCGTTGAAAATGGCCCTCAAAATGAAATATTTGGGTAAATCATAAGAACGCAAATATTTCTTTTCTAAAAAAAAAAAAACACAAAAATCGGATGTGATTTTTCTCAACCCTGTGTGTTCGTACTTGTGATTCACCACTGTAATTGGGCCTCCTGGCCTGTTGTGATGCAAAAAAAAAGTTTTAGCTCTTTTACTTCACAAACGTCAACAGATGGAAGAATTTAGGAAATGTGGATATTTAAACAGAGGCAGAATGGTGAGTGTTACACAGTGTGTGAAGTGGCGACTAAAACCAGCCAATGACAGGTCAAAAGCCAAAGTCATAGTCATTGAATAGAAAGCAAAGGATTTGGCTGGGTATGCTGTGGTATTCGTAGTCCAAGTCTCACAGTATAGCATATAACGACGAGAGCGTCGTCCTGCAGTACATCAACACTGTTCCTACCATAGTTTTAGTGCTAACTAAATTATTTAAAAAACAGTCACAACCATAGAATTAAGAATAGTCCAGAAGGAGCGTAGAATCATATTTGAATGCATCGGACTGTGTCCAAAAATCCCCCCACTATGCCCCACTTTCACCGCGTGCATTCGTGAAGTCGCCACGTAATGTTGCCAGATGGGAAAAAATATAACCATAACACAAATTAAAGGTAAAAAAAAGCAATCTGTTAATTTCTCTCAAATTTAATTCTACACGCGGAAACATTGATTGACACAACAGAGTAGATAAGTAAAAGGTCATTTAATAAAGGTATTTGAATTCATGGACTTTGAACTTAAATTTTAAAAGAAAATTTTATTTTACATAAAACGGATATTTACGTTAAATAATATTTGATGTTTTAAAGATAACGTTGGTCAAATGTTCACCACAGAGTTGTTTAATCCAAGGTCCAATTTTCATTAGTTCTCTCATTAAATGGGCAAAGTAGGGTAAAAAAATTTACTACCCTGACAACACTAACGAAATGTCAATTTTGATTTCTTCGACAATTTGACTTACACATTAATTTGCTAATTACACATGAAATGTACTCCTATACTGTTTTTTTAAGATCCTAGCAGTATTTCTACACTTTAAAGGGACACAGCACGGCATAGTTGAATTCAAATTAGGAGTTGCGTACTGAGCGACGTCTACAAAGAAACTAATGAGTCAAAACTAAAAACTACTCATTTATGAGTAGTTTTGTCGCCTTTTGTTTGATGCTCGTATGCGGTTTCTGGACAATTCTTAATTCTATGGTCACAACATATGGAAAATAAACATGGATTGGTTTGTTAGAACTGCTTCCACAAGTCTACTAAAGTTTTTAACTTTAGTACGTGTGGACTTGTTAATACAATCCTGAACGACCGCCTCATAGGAATCAACAGACTTACGCAGTTCTTTTTTTTATAATTAGATAGCGCAGTGAATTTCACTTTAATTTTTAATATACAATAAAATAAATACAATTAGATACTTTTTTTTGACAAGACACCTGTGTTCTAATATTAGCACTTATTTATTCAACAATATTTTGGTTTGTCCAAATTTTTGTAGACAAGGACATATTTCAACTTCCCGGGGAGCTGTTAATATTAACATATAACAACAGAGATGACGAACATTTTAGAGAAGGTAATACAGAAGTCTAGGCATCTACAGGGCTTATGACCTGTCAATGGCTGGTTTAAGTGGCCACTTTACACACAGTGTAACATTCACCATTCTGCCCATATTTGAACATCTATATCCCTTCAATTATTTCATCTGTTGATGTTTTGAAGTTAAAGAGCTGAAACCTTTATTTATGCGGGTGAAATTCATCTAATTTAATTATTTCACCTACGTACTAGGCAACGCCTGAAAATGTTATTTTTTAAATTTATATACTTCTGCCTAGACTTCTGAATTACCTTCTCTAAAATGTTCTTCATCTCTGTTGTAATATGTTGACTTATTAATTATTTTTTTGATATCTATCGTATTCTCCCAGTAGCCTTTGTTGAGATTTTAAATAAAATGTAAACCCACACACAAGCCACGCCTTTGTAGGATTTTTTGTTTACGTAATGGTGTATTTGCAACTTACGTCTACCTGTTGTAACATGCAAACAAAAAACTAAAATAAATTAAAATAAAAACTATTTTGTAATACTCCAGTGAAACATTTAACGATATCTAAAATTCTGTTTTGAATTACTTTGGAAGAGCAAACAATTCTGAACAAAACTTTATGGTTTTCACAAAGATGTACTTGTATCATGATGCGAATCATATTACTATAACGCGTGGGGCCTTACCTATTACATTTAATTATACCAGGTTTAGATTAAGAAAAAACTATACCCGGTTTAACTATTTATAACCGATAAAAAAAAGCTTACTTATAAAAATATTTATTACCTAGAATAACAATTCACAGGTTATTTCATGCTTAATTTTTTTAAATAGTCAACACTGATATGTGCGCGTGCGCAGTAACTTTTATAACTACACAAACAAACGTCAAAGTCAAATCGAGACTACTGTCAGTGAAGTCGAGAATGGGGAAAAAAGGTGAAAAAGAAATCAAAATTAGGAAGAAGAGGAGAAATTAAAAACGAATTCTATAGTTTATTTGAGTTTCTTTTTTAACACAATCAATTAAAACACATACAAACATATAACATTTCAGATATTATTAAAACAAATCATTTAAAATCACTTGAATCACATTAAGAAGGTCGAAGGACTTGGAAATGGTTTAAAATTGAAAAAAAAAACTGATAAACTATCCATTTTGATTACCGAAAAATATGACTTTTGATAGATCGCGTGCTTATTCCAGCTTCAAACTGAGTTTAACTCTATTTATTTATTTATTTATGCTTTATTAAGTTAGTTCAT
Source organism: Micrasema longulum (assembly GCF_059751315.1). Taxonomy (NCBI): domain Eukaryota; kingdom Metazoa; phylum Arthropoda; class Insecta; order Trichoptera; family Brachycentridae; genus Micrasema; species Micrasema longulum. Next base: position 12,232 of record NW_028280227.1, on the reverse strand, counting down.
AACATTTTAACAACTAATATAAACTTTTAATAATATTACAATTTTTTTATCAAAATTTCTCAATTACATATTTTTTCAAATTAATTTTAAATATTTCAATTTTATCTATTTCTTTTATTTCTTCCGGTAACTCATTGTACAGCTTCAATCCCTTGTACAATGAGTTTTGAGATTCTGTTTTTTTCCTCATTGGTAATCTTATCTTTTTTTTACCCCTTGTTTCATATGTATGACATTGTTGGTTAAATTTTATCATTGTTTTTATTTTATTCATCCCCTTAATTATTTTATGTATAAAAATTGCCACATTATATTTAATTTGTTGCTTTACTGTGAGCAAGCCAATTTCTTTGTGCATTCTTTCTACATTAGAATATATATATATATTTTTAGTATAATCCTCATTGCCTTATTTTGAAGAATTTGTATATTTTGAATTTCTCCTTCATTACATAAAAAAATAATGAAAGAACAGTAATTTATGTGTGGACATATTATTGTTTTATATATAAGAATACTACTTTTTAAATCTTTTTTAATACTACATTTCGTAATCTTCCCATAAATGATTTTTTTTTTGAATTTTTTTTGTTACATATTGAGTGTGTTTTTTAAAATTTAAATATCTATCCAAGTAAACCCCGAGATACTTTATTTCGTCCACATAATTTATATTCATATTATCTATGCTAGGTTTATAAGTGATACATTTTGCTATACCATCGTTATTCTACCACTATTCTCAAGCTTATTTTTATACCCGATTTATAAGTAAGGCTCATAGTCAAATTAATGTTCAAATCCTTTTTTTATTTAATTTTTTGGACCGTATAATTTTAAAACCCTGCAAAACGAGGTTTCGGTGCATATAGATATTTGTTGTAAGGAAAGTGAATGGAAGAGCGTATTAAGCTCTAAGAGATGGGACGTGGTCCCATGCGTAGTGTCTTGGGCACTGAATCAAGAGGGCCGAGGTTCGAACCCCGCGTTACTAAAACTTGTTTGCCATTTTCAAACACGGTCAATTACGACTTTAAAAAAATGGTCCAATATTTAAATACTTCGTTATATCATAAAAATAAGTATTGTATTTGCATTCTTAAGTACAAAACCAATTTTTATGAAAAGTTCAAGTTTTCAAGTTCTTATTTTTTATTATTAACATATTACAACATAGATGAAGAACTTTAATAGAAGGTAATATAGAAGTCTAGGCATCTACAGGGCTTATGACCTGTCAATGGCTGGTTTAAGTGGCCACTTTACACACTGTGTAACATTCACCATTCTGCCCATACTTGAATATCTATATTCCTTCAATTCTTTCATCTGTCGATGTTGGTGAAGTTAAAGAGCTCAAAACCTTAATTATTAATGCGGGTGAGATTCATCTTTAATAATGATGAATATAGATGTTCAAATATGGGCAGAATGGTGAATGTTACACAGTGCGTAAAGTGGCCACTTAAACCAGCCATTGACAGGCCATAAGCCCTGTAGATGCCTAGACTTCTATATTAACTTCTCTTAAATGTTCATCTCTGTTGTAATATGTTAATATAAACAGCTCCCCAGGGAGTTTAATCTAGTCCTTGTCTACAAAAATTTGAACAAACTCAAAATATTGTTGATAAATCCACCTGGTCCATGAAGAAGTATAGAAATTGAAAAATTAACATTTTCAGGCGTTGCCTAGTATGTAGGTGAAATAATTCAATTAGATGAATCTCACCCGCATAAATAAAGGTTTCAGCTATTTAACTTCACAAACATCAACAGATGAAAGAATTGAAGGAATATAAACGTTCAAATATGGGCAGAATGGTGAATGTTACACATGTAAAGTGGCCACTTAAACCAGCCATTGACAGGTCATATGCCCCGTAGATGCCTAGACTTCTATATTACCTTCTCTTTAATGTTCTTCATCTCTGTTGTAATATTAACAAATTACAACAGGGATGGAGAATACCTTAAATAAGGGAATATGGAAGTCTAGGCATTTACAGGGCTTATGACTTATTATGTAATATGTTAATATAAACAGCTCCCCAGGGAGTTGAATCCAGTCCTTGTCTACAAAAATTTTGACAAACTTAAAATATTGTTGATAAATCTAATATTATTACTATATTAATTTTAAGTGGGCAGCTTAAAGCTGAAATGCTTAAATCTATTTTGATGAAAGTTGGCAGTTGGCGCACTAACTTTACCCAAACAACTCTAGTCCATTTTTGGACGCATTGAGACTACACATTGAGATCAGCTCTTGTGGCAGCTTATTCCAACCATCAACAACCCCATTGCTCAGGAAATGCTTCCGCGGATTAAGATTAAATCTCGTTTTCTCCAGCCTGTGACTTTGGCCTCGAAGACGAGCATCCTGTTTACCAGTGGCGAATGGTGATTTTATTTACAGGTAAGCTATAAAAAAATATCATATATTTGTACCTACATAGGAGGTACATAATATAATGCAAGTAACATATACTATAAATTGATATTTTTCTGTGTTTTAAATCAACTCAAACGATGTAACTTCGTGATATATTATATTATATAGATATATTTTCAATTAAACAATAAATAAACAAAAAAATAAACACTATGAATTCAGTCGATATTAGGTATTCAATTGAAATGTCAACTGGCCGCATTGTTCTAGTAATTAACAGTGCTAAAAACGGCCGCGTGGAGCGCTATATGTCCCGCAATATAACGCATGAAAGTAATTATGGTCTTAGGTCAAAAGTACCATCTCAAAGGAAAATAGTCTTTAAGAAATAATGTTTGAAATACTGTTTTCCAAATAAAGAATCTTCAAATAATTAGTGTTATCTGCAAGTTTAATCTAGGAGAAAAAACCCGCACTGGGATTAAGACATTCAAAATATAGTATACTTATTTGTATGAAAAAATAAGCTGGAAAAATCGGCTAGTTTCTTGGCTCACCACAGGCGCTGGGCGCGCTTTATTAATATTTATATTTGTATTAGGATAAAAATAAGACGGTGGAAAGGATTTAAAATAAATATTAATTATTTATTTGTTTTTCTGTAAATAAAGTTACAATAAAACATTATTATGGTTAGTCAAATATAATGGTGAGCTGCGCATAATCGCTTCTTTACACGGTTCGCCCCTGCTGTTTACGCTTCAACGTTTGTTCTTTTCGTGTTTTCATATTATTTTTTTGCACCGCAACAAGCCAGGAGGCCTAATTACAGTGGTTGATTAGAGCACGAACACCCAGGCTTGAGAAAAATCACACTGTTTTTTTTGTGTTGCCACCGGGAATCGAACCCGGAGCCGCCCGAGGATGAATCACCACAACAGGGGGCAAATTATAAAATAAATAAAATAAAATATAATTTTGTCAATTTTCTGAGTTATATGATACAGTTTTGATCCTTTCTGGCTTGAATGTCATGCGGAATGTGTAATATACATATTTTAGGGAAAACTATTCATTGGCCTGGCTTGACTCCAGATTTTGGTCCAGAAATTAAAAGTGGTATAAAGATGAATCGACTCATTGTCCGAATCGCACAGCGGAGCGAACCCGAGGAATGATCGTCATTTAACCCTTTATAGGAAAAGACACCTAGAATAAAATGGTACACTATGCTCTATTTTTTATAAATTTATTGATATCATTCTAACTTTGCTAGAATTCCACTCGTCCATGCGCTTTGTAGCTGCACGATGATTGGTTATCTAGCTTTCATATACCAACTTAAAAATACCTAAATTTTATAAATGGGGTCTAGAATTCCAATCGTCTATGCGCTTAGTAGCTGCAAGACGTGTTGTAATCTTACTCCTTTTTATTATTCATATTATTTTTATTTTTTTTAGTATCATTAATACACTAAATTTATTCGTCAATTTTTAAAATGTGTAAATGGGGGCTAAATTTCTAACTGTTTATGCGCTCTGTAGCTGCAAGACGTCCTGTAATCTAGCTCCTATCTGTTATAATTTTTTATTGATCTTAATTGAAAACGAGGAACTAGAATCCCAACCGTTCATGCGCTCTGTAGCTGCAAGACGTACTGGGATATTTATTAATTGTACAGCGCCCTTGAGGTGATTTTCACAAAAATGGCGCTATATAAATTATCCAACTATATAACAATATATATATAAATATTCCACCAGAATTGAGGTATTTATTTTCTAACGTTTCGTATTAATAACAAATCTTATGTCGCAAGAGTATCGTAATAACGTATACTGGTAGATCATCTTTTTTAATTGAAATAGGTTTATTGTATTGTTTTTCGTTTTGTATTTATTTTTATTTAAGAAGGAAAACATGAACAGAAAATATAAAATGAAAAAGAATGAAACCCACCAAACCGCGAAACCGGCTTGTCAGCATGTTTCTTATTTTTCCTTTACAAAGAAAAACGTTAGAAAAATTATATCAATTTAAAAAGTAATATAAACATTAATTAGAACTAAAAGCATACGTATTTCTTACACAAAAAATAAATAGCTGACTGTTAACCTTAAATAATTATCAGTAAAAAGCTTTCTTACACATTGGTCATTTAATTATTTTTTTCTTAAAAGTTTTGTCAACATTTTCTTTTAAGATTAACATATTACAACAGCGATGAAGAACATTTTAAAGAAGGTAATATAGAAGTCAAGGCATCTACAGAGCTTATGACCTGTCATTGGCTGGTTTAAGTGGCCACTTTACACACTGTGTAACATTCACCATTCTACCCATATTTGAACATCTATATTGCTTCAATTCTTTCATCTATTGATTTTTGTGAAGTTAAAGAGCTGAAACCTTTATTTATGCGGGTGAGATTCATCTAATTTAATTATTTCACCAAGGAAAATAGTCCTTAAGAAATAATGTTTGAAATACTGTTTTCCAAACATCAACATAGGAAAGAATTGAAGGAATATAGATGTTAAAATATGGGCAGAATGGTGAATGTTACACAGTGTGTAAAGTGGCCACTTAAACCAGCCAATGACAGGTCATAAGCCCTGTAGATGCCTCGACTTCTATATTATCTTCTCTTAAATGTTCTTCATATCTGTTGTAATATGTTAATGTTAACAGCTCCTCAGGGAGCTGTATCCAGTCCTTGTCTACAAAAATTTGGACAAACTCAAAACATTGTTGATAAATCCACCTGGTCCATGTAGAAGTATAGAAATTGAAAAAATAAAATTTTCAAGCGTTGCCTAGTATGTAGGTGAAATAATTAAATTAGATGAATCTCACCCGAATAAATAAAGGTTTCAGCTCTTTAACTTCACAAACATCAACAGATGAAAGAATTGAAGAAATATAGATGTTCAAATATGGGCAGAATGGTAAATGTTACACAGCGTGTAAAGTGGCCACTTAAACCAGCCATTGACAGGTCATAAGCCCTGTAGATGCCTCGACTTCTATATTATCTTCTCTTAAATGTTCTTCATCTCTGTTGTAATATGTTAATATAAAAGAAAGGTTTGTGCTTAAGTATTTTCAACGATTTTTAAAAAAAATGATTATTGAAGGCATAATTATTTAACCGAGAATCAAAGGAAAAACTATTATCTACAATTCATTAAAACATTTTTTTCTCAAACGGGAACAGGGTGAACGGTGCACTACAATCTACTTTGGCAAACAAATGTTTATCGCAGGAGGCTAAACTAGCAGTTCACAACGGACTTCTAGTTCCAACTCTAATGTATGGGAGCGAAGTATGGAATTGGAAAAATAATGATGAAAGTAGGTTGAATGCTGTCGAAATGCGATCCCTCAGGCGAATGTGTGGTAAAACGATGTATGATAGGTGCACAAATGTCGAGATCCGTGAAGTGTGTAAGGATGAGACATGCATTATTGACAGAATAGAGAAAGGGGTGATGCGTTGGTTTGGACATGTAGAGCGAATGGACAGCGAAAGAACGGCTAAAAGGATCTACGATGCAAATGTTGATGGATGCAGAAAACGAGAAAGACCGAGAAAGACATGGCACGATCAAGTCCATCAAATACTTGAAGATGGACATGTCAAAAGTAGGAATAATCGGCGTGCGTGCATAAGAAGATGTATGCATGTAGAGAAAGCGAGGTCTGTATGCCAAGATAGAGTGTTATGGCGTTCTATCCTCTCTGCCTGCCCCTACGGGGAAACGGCGTGATGGTTTGTTGTTGTTGTATATTTTCTCAAATTTGTCTCTTCTCCTTTATGAGTATAAATGTAACGTTTTTAATTTCACGAGCTACAAAGCTGCGACGCGACTAGCAAAGCTACGACGAGCTACAGAGTTGTCGCCAACCCTAAAACGGCTTCCATATGTGGAGAGAGTGGAAACTCTCGGTCTCACAACGCTGCGGGAACGGCGAGAAAGGGGTGACCCGACAGAGACATGCAAGATACTCAACAGTCACTACAGCTGCCCAAATTCGGATCCCATTTTCAAGCTTAAACAAGATGCTCGTTTTCGAGGCCACAGTCACAGGCTGGAGAAAAAGAGATTCAATCTAAATTCACGAAAGCGTTTCCTGAGCAATAGGGGTGTTGATGGTTGGAATAAGCTGCCACAAGAGCTGATCTCAATGTGTAGTCTCAATGGGTTCAAAAATGGACTAGATTTGTTTGGGAAAAGTTTAAGTGTGTCAACAACTAACTTTCGTTTAAATAGATTTAAGCATATCAGCTTTAAGCTGTTCGCTTAAAATTAATAATAATAAGTTTAATAATGAAGTTTGTATCAGAAATACAAGTAATACAAAATAGAGCTATAAGAAACATATACGGTATACCAATGGAAACGCATGTCAAAGACATTTACAAACTTACTGACATTCTCCCATTTTTGGTCATAGCGTGTTATGAGATTGCAAAAACGGTGCTTCAAGGTGTAAATAAAGACTCTCTCACTAATATTGGCTATACCTTCAATCGTGACGTCCACCAGTATAATACGCGACTGAGTCGAAATATTCACGTACCTGGATCACGCGCGACAAGGTATGGTCTAAGGTCTCTGCTGTACCTAGCTTGTAGTGAGTACAACAGGCTACCAGAGTCCAATAGAACGCCAAAAAATCACTATTCATTAAAAAAAATACTACTTGAGGAAGTACGTGGAAGGTGAAATTTAGTTTTAAGTTCTTCTTTTTCCTCGGATATTTCTTTCTTACAATGTGCAAATATTTAATTTTAATTTTTATTATGGATTGTTTAAATTTCTTTGTATTATATATTTGCTTGCTATCTTATTTCAGTTTTATGTACATATTATTACCATACCTTTATGTAAATATTATTCTGTCCCAAAATGAGTTTGTTGTGACTCCTGGGAGTACAAAAAAATTAAAAATTGTATGATTTAATAAATATAGTTACGTAAAATTTCTGCCTATAAGCGCTTCAAGTGAGGCAGATAAACCAGTAAAGCAGAAGTATATTTTTTATTAAATCGATTTAATTAAACATAACGAGTATTAGAGAAAGTGTAATGTGTACCTACAGTTTAAACATTGTGATAAATAAACAACCCAAGTGCAAATCAAAAAGGATATCAAACGCCTGGGAAACTACTAGCAACAAACCAAAAATCAAAACTGTTAAAAATATTATTCACGATAAAACTCAAATGAATGAATGAATGAAAACTTACATTAGAATTCTGCTGGTACAGCGCCGAAGTTGACTCTCCATTCGCTTCTAGGATCTTTTTGGCTGATAGAGATGGTTCCATTATTCCTCGTTCGTCTTTCTTGGTCCTTTCGAAGTCGGATTCGTCTTCGGCGTACCCGTTGACCATTTTCGCGTAACCGTTTTGATGCTTCGTCGGAATTTTTACATTTTTATCTTCAAGTTCACCATTTTGTCGGGATTTGATTTTGGAGTAGATGAAGTCTGGCTCGTCAGTTCCGTTCTGGGTCGCTTTGGCAACTTCTTTTTCGGTTTCTTCTACTTTCCTAAGCAAGTGGGAGTTCTCGTGCTCGAATGTCTTATTCTCGAAGCCTTGCTCTCCGTCGACGTTGTCGTCTTTAAATTCCACGAACAGCCTTGTATCGCTCTCGGAATTAGGCTCGGAGTCGATGTAGCGCAGTTTCGTCCCATCGAACTCGTCGGCCGATAACAAGCTTCCGATACCCTTATTGGGGTACTTCGGGCTGTCGGTGACGTTCGCCTCCCTAGGAGCGTCGACATTATTTTGGGTAGAACTCGAGACTGGAGTAGAAACTTGAATGTATGAAGCGAAGTCTGAGGTATGGTTGGAGGGAATTTTCTTCGACAGACTTTCATTTTCGGCTTTTTCATTAGCTTTGCTATTGTGAACAATCGAACTGCCGATTTCTATGCTTAAAATATTCTTCGGCTCGACGTTTTTCTCGTGTTTGGCCGAAGCGCCAGATACACCGTTGACATCGCCATTTCCAACGTAAACGGTAGTCGATTTCTCCAAGATTCTACCCATCGCGTTGTTGGCGTTCAGTTGATTTTTAACAGCATTTATAGGCAATCTGTCCGCGCTCGTCTTCCCCGCGACGTAAATAGTGGAGACGTCACTCCCCGGCTCGGCGGTTTGCTTGGACGCGTATCCCGAGTCCTGCGAGCCCTTGGAATCGGAGCTGTAGCCGGATGAGCTCGGGGAGAGGAACTCCCAGCGGAGGCTGCCGGTAGCTCCGTTGACGTACTTGTCGGCGGAGAAAGGCTTGTGGACGGGCACCGGCTTGTCGTCGAGCAAGGAAGAAACGCTGTTGTTAAGCCTCACTTGGCTGTAAATATTGTCGCTCGAGAGAGCGGTTTTGTACAAACCGGAGGGTTCCCGGGTCCGGTGGCGAGCGGCCGCGGTCTTGGGGTCGAACTTCCGCAGGATCTCGGCCACGGACAGCTGCAGGTCGTTGCCGTTGTCGTCGGTGGAGGCGTCGCGGTACCCGTCCAGCAGCAGGTGCGCCGGCTTCCGGTCGGCCCAGGACGGCTGCGCCCGCGCGCGGGGGACGAGGCCGCGCGCCGCCGCCAGCTCGCCGCTCCGCAGGCTCCGCCTCTGCGCACAGTCAACATCGCGCTTTACTGGCTCGTTAGTCACGCGGTCTGGGTTAGCGGCACACTCAGGCGGGGGGGCACACGGTTTGGCTACTAGGGTGCTGTTAGTGCGGCGTTTGATAGCGGGACGGGAGGTTGTGTTAGTTTTGGGCTTTACCTCATCCTCGCTCGGTCGAGCGCTGATCCTGCGGGGCAGCGGCAGGCGCGCCGCGTCTCCGGACAGCAGCTTGGAGCGGTTGGCGTCGCCGTTGGGGCCGCTCACCGCCGTGGACAGCCTCTGAGCTAGCGGGACGTAGAAATTCGGCGAGTATTTTTTGTACATCTCGGAGGAGGTCAAGCCCGCGAGGGCGCGCGGGGCGTTCTCGCTGCGGGAGGAGCGCGCCGAGTCGCTGCGGGCGACGGACGTGTCCCGCGAGCGGGACGCCAGGCGGGAGTCGCACGAGACGGCGGAGTCGGACTCGGCCACGCTGGGCGCGCGCGAGTAGCGGCCGTACTCGCTGGAGTAGGAGCTCTTCCTCTCGCGGAGCGCGTCGCCATCGTACGACAGCTGGCTGCGGTACTCGGACACGGAGCTCGAGTAGCCGGAGCGGTGGGCGTTGCGCGGGGTGACGTAGGAGCCGCTGGCGGAGCTGTAGTAGGGCCTGTCGAGGGAGGAGGAGCTGTTGTGACTCGACCTGTAGGAGCCGGTGGACAGGGAGGTGCTGGAGGTAGTGGAGAACCGACTTTGCGAAACTACGGGCATTTTGGGAACGATACTTTTAACTTCTTTAAACTATAACGACAGCCTCTCGAAGGAGAAATGTGACAAGGCAAAACTTCGGTAGGTTACTTTTATTAGCTAATAATTAATATCTATTCGAGTATAATATAAAAATATACTTTTTTGAGTCTATTTATTTAAGAAAGGGACCCGTTTCACTCTATACATTCTCATTTGCCTGAATTGCCGCCCGGAGTGGTCCTGAACACACTGCATGTCATCTGCAACAAGAGAATAATCAAGTTAGTTATTGGATATTCAGCACGTTCTCGCGATATTCACACGACTAAATTACCCCCTAATACTAATCACACAGCTTGCACAAGAAATTCTTTGTTATCACCTAAGTAATAAGCCATTAATCAGTACTAAGATTTCACGGTGTACGGAACTGTAACCACAATCACAACAAATCGCTTTGAAATATTTAATACAAATAAGCCAGTATAAAGTCATTACGATGCACATTTCAATTAATTAGAGCAGTGTTTTTTAACCTGTGAGTCGCGACCCACACATTTTTTATTGATTAAAATAAAAAACTTTAATATACGTATAATTTACATACATAAGCGTTCAATAATGAAAGTCAACTAAACAAAAGACTCGGACAACCTTTACAAAAGATGATAAAAATATTATTATTAACAATAGAATATACTAAACAAATACATACAGATAAATCAATAGGTTAACGTAATGAGAATGTTCAGTGATTTAAAAAAAAATATTTGTTAACAGACTATTCAGCTTCTTCTACAGGTAAAATCACTAAAATGTTTTTCCCAATGCTGGCTGATGCAGCAAACTTCCGTCATCATCACCAAAGTACTTTCGAAACGACCCAAATTTTTATCGGACACGGAGCTATGAGAAGTTATCTGTATAGGTTTAAATGAAGGAATGATGACTATTGTCCATGCGATGATATTTCTTCACAGAGTATCGAACATCTGTTATTTCAGTGCCCATTTTTCAGTTTGCACCGCCATAATCTTGAAGCAGAATGCAGAAAGGATGGAATATCCTTAATAGATATCCACACTGTAGTTAAAAGTAGTTATCACGCGCCATTGTTCTTGGACTTTGCAACAATGGTGATTGGACTCATAAAGGTAATAAACCAACATCAGTGATCGAACATCCCATTTCCAAGACAAACAAAAACTATTTTTTCAGAGTACCTTAGCCTTGTACATGACACGTAAGGCTACTAAATACAAGGGTCCAAATATATATATTTTTTAAAATGTTAAAAAAACCGGACTATTCAACTAAGCAAAGAAAAATTCTTATTTATATTTACTTATTTAAAATATATATATGTACTTTCGCCTTATTGTATTTATTTATTAAAAAATTGTAACTCGTTAAAAATGTTAGTTAAATAAAAAAAATAAACGAAAAATTAAAAATGTATCATGTTACCAGCGATCCGATTTTTTAAATTTGCGATTTTTAAATTATCCCGCCTATGACGTCACAAGTTCTAGTCGGAGAATTCTGATGATTGGTGAGTTGGCTTCCCTGAAAGAGGAAATCTATCACAAAAACTACCATCGCTTTAAAAAAAAATGCGTTCTTATAGTTTACGCAAATATTTCAATTTTGGAGGCATTTTCAACGAATTGTAAATACAACAATGTTTGAGTATGTCCAAATGTTTGCAGACTGGCTGGATTTCCTCCCTAGGGAGTTGTTCATATTGAAATTTATTTCAAAAGAGAGGAAAAACATTTTTGAGAAGGGAATATGGAAGTCTAGGCATTTACAGCAAACATGGGCAGAATGGTGAATGTTACGCAGTGTGTAAAGTGGCCACTTAAACCAGCCAATGACAGGTCATAAGCCCTGTAAATTCCTAGACTTCCATATTCCCTTCTCAAAAATGTTTTGCCTCTCTGTTGAAATAAATTTAAATATGATCAACTCCCTAGGGAGGAAATCCAGCCAGTCTGCAAGCATTTGGACATAATCAAACATTGTTAGTTTAAAGCAGATCAGATTTATTTAAATAATTTTTATATATTTTTTTCGTACGTTTTCGAGAAATTTAGTGATATAATTAAATAAAACAAATACCATATACAACTTTCTAAAACAAGACAAGGACAATCAAGACTAATGAACCAGGGACTGAAATTATACAATAAACTACCAGACAAAACTAAACAAAAGACTCAGACAAACTTTACAAAAGATGTAAAAAATATTATTTTTAACAACAGAGTATAAATGAAAAATGTATATATTATTTTATGTAAAATGAATGTTATAATCCGTAAGGGTTTATAAATAAATTTTCAAATAAAAAAAAAAAGCTATATTTTTTATCGCGTGTAAAAAAAACGTTTTTTATCCTCAATGTCCCGTAGCACTAAACTTCCTCGTTAAAAAGCTTTAATACCACTGACCTAGAGGAACTAAATACATAGCTCATCGG
>NW_028280226.1:0-124327 GCF_059751315.1 Micrasema longulum | reverse complement strand
ATCCAAATTTAGATAAAGCCCGTTTTGCCACATAACCAGCTATATATTTACAAACCGCAACATATTGACTACTTTTCTGTCTTGAAGAACTTGTTGGTAAGGAGTGATCATCAATATGAAATTGTTCCTGTACTTCGATGTCCGATGTTAAAAAAAGTTTTAATGAATCTAAAATTTCACCGTCATCATTTTCACAATTTGCTCCAATGGAGTGAGTATGAGATAAGTTTGATATGAGAAGCGACTTAAAAGCATCTATAAAATTTGAACTAGAGGGGTTTATGTTACGTGCACCCTGACTTCTTACCATGCCAAAAAAGTTTTCAATGGGGTCTTGGTTAAGGTTACGTGGAAGCACAAAAGTAAATTTATAACATGTAAGTAATTTATTACTCAAATATGATATTGCTTCCAAAGTTGTAATCCAGTTACGCACTGTAGGTGGTACTGATATTTTTTGGTTTTTGGAATCTACAAATTTTACTGATTTTAAGATGGAAATAGCTTCCTGCCAAAATTTCCAGTGGGGAGATGTTTATCTGACTCCACAACGGTATTTACAAATAATACTATTAGCATTGAGAGAACTGCCATTTAAACTGTCGAAAAGTTTATTTATAAATAAGATAAGATCAGCAGTCTGTGATGCCCCATTGTCAATATCATCCACAGTATCTGCCAAAGATTTCATGGTAGTTCCTACTGTCCTGCTGAATACCTGAGCAGCAACCTTGACCTTCATTTTTCTTAGTTTGTCGGGGAAAATATGACTATCGGTTAATTTGTACATTTGGAAAAAGTCTTCCCCTCTTGCTTGATCGTATGTGTATGATTGTACAATATGGGACCACTTTGCTATTTTTGATACAGAATTTTGAACAAAATGTACATCTTTTACTAGCATATTATTTCTAAATCCCTTCAAAAGATGTGGCACATCAAACATTTGTACGATTTCATGGCCTTCAATTTCAAACCCGTGAACTCTATATTCAGTACCACCCCGAAGGTACAATTCACGGGTTTCCTGTTTCAGGATATTTATTTTATTTACAGCAGAGTTGTGCAGTGACATATACATAAGCCAACAGAGTTTGTATTCCACCCTCTGTGGAAAACGTAGCCAGTGTAGTTCCTGAAGTAGTGGAGTGATATGACTGAACTTAGAGATTCCGAAAATAAGTCTCGCTGCGGTATTCAATACAGATTGTAGGCGAGTCATTTTGTTCATTGGTAGACCTGCATAGATACCATTACAATAATCGCCTCTAGACACTACAAACGCATTTTTTAATTGACGGGCGGCATCAAACCTTTATTGATGTCGGTGAGTTTCATCTAGATAAATTATTTCACCTCCTAGGTAATGCCTAAAAACACTTTAATTTTTTTATGCAAGTTTTTTAATCAACAATATTTTAAGAGTATGTCCAAATGTTTGTAGGGAGTTATATAGATTGAAACTTAAAGATAACTGGTAAATGTACTAAGAAGTTATGTTATTTCTTGGTAGTTGTAATATAATAAAAAATAAAAAAAGTTTTTGTGCAACTGTCTCACAAATTGATATTTCTTCCAAGAAAAATATTCCGTTTCACTAATAGCTAGTTCACGCATAATGGATTGAGCGAGATAGACAACAGTTGCCGAAATTACAAACAGCTGTGGTAAATTACATATTTTTTACATTTATATATATATTTAATCTTACTTTGTTACTCTAACAAACAATTTAACTCTGCAAAGCGTCCTTTTTATTGTGAATAAATTTACAAAATATATCATTCAAAATGATAACGGATAGTGAAAGTGATATAGAAATAATAGTACCTCACCGAGAAACTTGGAGACTTAGCAGCTCAACCTATTCCGAAAGTGAATTAGACAATAACGATCAACTTCTAAGTGATGTGATGATAGTTTATATGACTCTTAAGGAAGAAATCGAAGAAACTTTTTCTGAAGTATTCTTGGATCAATATCGAGCTGATATACCTCATTTACCACAATTACGTTTTGTTTGTAGAATAGTTTGTAGAATAGAGTTTGTATAATAATAATTACGTTTTTTTTGTAGAGTAATAATTAATACCTAATGAACAGCTAAAACATTTTAATTTCCCATTACTGTGGGTACCCATTATAATAAATTAACAAATTATTTTTTTAATATTCAAACATCCTAATTGACAAACATTAGGTTCCATGGTAAATTATTTTTATGTTTTATGGCTCTTTACTTATTTGTTTATATTCTTAATTAAGGGGTTTTCCGGTGATATTGGGACCTCCCTAGATAGGAGTTATTATATTAAAGTTAAAATATTCAATTAGTTATTCAACGAAGTACATCAATATTTTCGTAATCACTGGGTCGGGTATAATAGCGGGGAAAGCACAGAATACAATTATTTTCCTCAAATATCATATAAGTGATTGAAAAATCTAAATATTAACATTGACTACTGGACTACATTACTCTGCTGGAGTGCACTCAGACCAGAAATACGCAGTGGGCCTGATATGTCATCAGCGTTGATATCTAAAAACATTATTAATTAGTAATATGTGACAATGTGTCAATGAGTCGGACAAGTAACTGTATGTATACATTTTAAGTTCTTCGAAAATACAAACAGCTTTAATATGCCGATTTGCTGGAGAAAATTATGGGTCAGAAATTTGTTTCAACTGAGAGGGTCACTTTCATGGTCATGTCATACGATATAAATGTGCTATAAACTTTTTAATAATTAAAAAAGGAATGGCCCACGCTCAGACGCTGTAGTCTTTGTCGATCACAAAAACGGCATTTGTAAATTTGCAGAAAACACCCACAAAACTAGAAAAATCTTATGGTACTATAAAAATCATTTAAACTTGTCAAATACATAATAAGATTCTTGTTTGTAATATTTAAAAAAACTTATGTATTCATTGTTATCATTTGTTAGTCAAAAACATTCCAACTGTTGTGTAGATTTTATAATTCACCCTTTTCACAAAATGGCTATTATCTCAGTTTCACTTTTCTATGGCTGGCTGCTTTCTGTATAACTACGTTCAAATATCATCACTTTAGACTTAGTTTGGTTCATCGCCAATTGGCTCTCCAGGCATACATCATACATTCTAGAGACTATTTGTTGCAAATCCTCGTTGCTGCTTGCTAACAGAACTGCATCATCAACATACAACAAGCAGCTGACTGAAAAATTATCAGTTTTTGCTCCAATACCCATACATTCTATCTCTTTCATACAGTTGTCCATGTATAGATTAAACAACCATAGTGACATTACACATCCCTGTTTCATGCCTTTTGAGATCGCAAACCAAGATGTAAATCTCCCATTAACTCTTACACACGCTGAACTCTCCTGAATTTATATGTATTTTTTTCTTTTTAACAAAGAAACAAAGATGTTTCTCTTTCTCTTATATATAAATATGTATGTCTGTAAATTTTTATTACAAAAATAAAAAAATATTACTACAAACCAGAAATAGGTTGGATGAAAGTTGTACCACTGCAATTGGCAACGCCTTCCGGGAGTGCACAGGGGAGTTCTTCAGTAACAGCTACGCCGACTGTAATTCACAATAAAAATAAAATGAACATCATACCAGATAACATAATGCAAGAATTTCAGGAAAAACCTTGAAAGATCGAGTAAGGCTTGAACGAATAGAAAAGAATAAGCTGAGATGGTTAGGACGTGTAGAAAGCATTAACGATAATATAATAACTGAGATAGAACATAAGTCTGAAAGAAGGGGTGTAAGGAAATGTGAAAATTATAGAAATACATACCCGAACTCTGTTCACCAAGTAAATAATGAAAACTATTTTCTTTGGATGGTGACTTGTTAAACCCTGTAAAAAAAATACAAATTACCAACACCACATTGCAAAAGCACATCCTTACAATTGTATACACACCATGCCACCCTAGTAATTGTTTGTAAATAATGACCAAATAAAAATGTCGGAAGTTGCAGGAAAAGGCACTACGCCAACTTTGTACATACATTATAACCCGATTAATCAACTGTAAAAACAATTTAAACTCCGATTGAGACAAAAAATATGGAACGATATAGCAAAACTGTAAGACAAATCACAAACACCACATTCCAAAAGCAGACTTGCAATTGTATAGACACAAGACAGATAAATAAGGTGCAATTACAGTGGAAAGCTAACCTAAGTCGTACATATATTTTTCTTGCAGAAATACTAATAACTTTAATTGTAAAATGGGTCCAGATTAATAAAAGTATGCTTTCCCTATGAGTTATAAATTTGCAGGGCAGGCAAACGGGACGAATAAACGTGCAACATGAGACAAATTCTTGAAATAATTATGTATGAAATATCATGTAATTTACCTGGCAATCCAATGGTAGGCACAGAGCACAATAAAAGCTGGATGTCATTGTATTGGCTAAAGTTGAATGCGTTGAAGTGTTTAATGCACACAAAATAACGTCGATTAATCTTGTCATCGGATAAATTCATAAATTTGGGACTTTGAACACGATTGATCCGTTCTTTAAATAAATGTGGATATCGTTTCGGAAAACGATGTAGTTTTTTCGTAGAATTACGATTCGGTACGCAACAACTCGGTATTTCGAAGAAAAAGTGCAAAAACACAGAGAGCAGTGTGACAGCGATTTCGAATGGAAACGGATAAATTGGCGGTTCGTCTAGAAGGACGCCGGCCGGCACGGCGTGGCTGGGCACACGCCGCCGACAGTTGCGCCACAAACTGTATTGATTTACTAGCAAGTGGCTTGTGCGACATCGGAAGAATGACTAGAAAGTCTTGTATTGGCTGAAAACTGCTGAAAACTGCTGAAAACTGCTGGTTGACACTGACATTGAGTGAGCTGTGTGAAATGTGTATTTGATTTATTCTGTCCACATACTACAGATATCTTATTCTGTCTCTAAACTCCGGCTCCTCAAATGTACAACCAAAGTTTTTATTAAATATAACTATGATATTAATTTATCAAATATTTTTGTGTACCGTATATTATATTATTTTCACATATATACTTACTGTTAACTAATTTTCATTATTTGTTTTTAGCAATGATTTGTTGATACCATTTTTTTTTATACTTATAAGTATATGAAAATGTATTTATTTTTTGTTTGAATTCTTTACAAGTTATTTACAATTTGCTTTTTAATTCAATTACTTTTATTATATCCATATAATTTATTTTTTTCTTTTTTACTATGTAAAGTTTCACTTTTTATTTTGCATGGCAGTATGCTTCTTATTGTTTCTAAATGTATACAAAAAAGCATTGTTTATCTTTTAAATTTTTACGCACTATGTTTGTACTTAACTGTATATTTTTTGTAAAAGCCCTTTGGGCGTATTGTAAAATTAAATAAATAAATAAAATAAAAAATAACTCTTTAGATAAACGTTAACATGTTTATAGTTTCTTCTTCGAAACTTATCAACTTACATCTATTATTCGGAACTAACTGAAATTGTTATTATTAAATGTTTATGTCTTGCTAGAAACGCACTTGTGTACATAGCAAATTTACAGATAATGGCGACTAAAACACCAGTTATGATATTGCAAGAGCTGATGGTCAAAAAACAAGAAAACCCTCCTCATTTTACTACGCTCGCACCAGATGTATCTGGTCTATTTGAGTGTAAAGCTACTTCAATGGGAGTTAGTGTAACCGGAAGAGGACGTTGCAAGAAGGATGCTAAGCAGGATGCTGCCAAATTAATTTTACTGAAGTTTTCTGAAATGGGGATTTATTTCCCTGGGCAATGTGACAACTTATCACCTCCTACCCACGCTGCAGTTCCAATTGCAGATGTCATAATTAATCATGTGGGAGTTCTTAAGGTGCACTGATAAATATACTTACTGCACGCTTTTAATTTGTGCTATAGTTAAAACATTGAAGAATAATAATTGTATTTTATAAATCGCTTCTATAATCTGGTTCGTATGAAACTCAAACTCGCCTGTGTAGTTTTATCAAATTTATGTTTTACTGTCAGTTTATAAACTGCAATTATAAACTAAAAAGCTATCAAAACAACTGAGGAATCCTGTCTTTATAAACTCCATTTTAATTTACATCATTATCATTTCCCTAGCAGAAGGTAAGGTTCTTACAGATCAATCTTACACTTCAGGTGCCAATCCAAGAACAATAAAATAATGCAGTGTAGAACTTTCTTTAAAACCGCGTCCATCGTGCCAGAAATCAAACCGGTCTTCGAGCATAGCAAGTGAACTTGCTAACCATTACACTACAAGACAGACTTTTCTCCACTCCATTTCGTTTCCAGGATTTTTACCATTCTAATATTTCGATAATATTTTTATTATATCTTTAAAAATTTAATTACTTATGTAAATATATATAAATTTAATGTATTTTTTAATGAATTGATATGGAAATACTGTGATTCATAACATTACAGTTTTTCACATTCACATGTCTCATAAGAAAATCATGCGTTCTCAGATTAAAACATCTATTTAATAACCAAGTAAATAAATATTTAAAATCAATTATTGGTTTGAAGTATGGTTTAGCTTTGCAGTATTCGGTTGTCTCTAGGCTGGCGCCTGAGATGTAGGTGTACCTTGCCTCCATGCAAATGATAAATTATGGCAGATACACCAGTCGGTGTAACAGTGTAGTGCCCTGTAAGCCATCAGGTGCAGATAAGGGGATGATGATGTAGATAATAATATTATAGTACAACAAATGTTATCAGCCTCGAAACTGTTTATTTTATAGTGAGACAAAATTTGTATAGATTTTTGGAAATATGTTGATGCTCGTTGTATGCACAATCCTTTTAATTAAATAACAGCATTTAAAACTGTTTTTTTGTATATTTCTGGTGTTTATTTTTAGGATTTATGCTGCGATTTTAAACTGGGAGAGCCGGAATTTATTTTGCTGGATGAAACAGGTTTACCCCATGCAAAGCAATTTACCATCCAATGCACAGTGGGCTCATTGAGTCGTACTGCAACATCTAGCACGAAAAAACAGGCCAAGCAAATGGCAGCCGGATTGCTTTATAAATTTTATAGTGAAAATATGCCAGAGCGTTTGTCTGAATATGCTGAGAATAACGTATGTATTTTGTTTCAAATGTATGTTGGTTTTCAAATACAGTTTTTTGTATAATTCAATTTCATTAAATTTATATTATTGCTTCAGAGGATTGACTCATGCGGAAGGAACATTTTGTATGTTTAGTAAAATGTTTTAAGAATGCATTTAAAGTATTACTGCTTATAATTTTAATATTATTGTGTTTCATTTTTTTTAAGTATTCGGTTCTCCTCCTCTCTAGGTGGCCTCCGTGGTGTAGTGGTTAAAACACTTAAGTCATACACGGGGAAGGTTCTGGGTTCGATTCCCAGTGAGAACACAAAAATCAAAATGTGATTTTTCTCAAGCGGGGGTCTTTTGTACTGTAATTCGCCAAATTGAGCCTCCTGGCCTGTTTATGGTGCAAAAAAAAGAAGAAATTAGTTCGCTTGGCCCAAGAGTCAACAGAACTTTCATTTGTATTGAACCGTAACAAATGCAAATGCAATTTTCTTAGAATCATATCATCAATCAGTTGTATTGGATAAGAAAAAAACTTTTTATCATTCCCGAAATTAAGGCACGTCAAGCTATGCACTCTGATCAATTTTAAATTTGTTAACAGCCCACCTCTATCACTTATTTTTATTGCTGTTTAAAATATTATATTAGTTTATTTGTTAATGCACTCTGTGTGCTGCTGCATTAGTTTGGACATGTAGAGCAAATAGAGGGTGAAAGAACGGCTAAATAGCGAATGTTGATCGAGGCAGAAAACGAAGAAGACCGAAAAAGACATGGCAACACCAAATTCTCCAATGTCAATAGTTGGAATAATCAGCGTACATGCATGAGAAGCTGTATGAATGTAGAGGAGGCGAGGTCTGTATTCAAAGACAGAGTGATGTGACATTCTATCCTCTCTGCCTACCCCCACAGTGAAACGGTGTGATGGTTTGTTTGTTTTGTTTAAAAAAAATATTTATACAAAATAATTACAATTGAATCAGGCGACACCGTTCAATGTCACAGTGGCATATAAGTTACCTGTGCAATAAAAATAATTTAGTTATGCAAAGAATTAAAAACTATAGATTTTTTTTTTCACATTATAAACAATAATAAAAATAATGTATCTTCTTTGTATTCATCATACAATTTCAGTTATTACAAATCTTGAATGTGAAGCCTGTTTGTTAATGCCATAGCTTTGTTTAGGGAGCAGACGTGGAATAATAATATTGAATGTGAAAGTATGTATGCCAAGATAATCTTGTTTAGGTATGCCATCCTCTCTATACACAGAGAAATGTAATGATTCCAGTTTATTTACAGGAATCTTCAACGTTGTCTAACTTAAATGAAATAGCCATTGAAAAATACTTGGATGCAGTAGATACACTATGGAGACCTAATCTTGGTCAGAAAATCGCAAACTACCATTTGGGTTTGAAGGAAATTATAGGTATGTTTTTGTTATATTGTGTGTTTTTGCTTTTTTTAGTAAAAACAATATTTATGGCGTTATCATTTACATCAAATAAAATATAATATTGTAATTATCGCAAGGCCTGTATTCTTTTATAATAAAAACCATATGGCCACTGTATCGTCTTTTTGGTTCTGGAACTCGGCGCTAGTAGAAGTCAAAAAATAGAAAAAGACACTTGCTAGAATTTCCTTTATTTTTCTCACAAATTTAGAAGTTTAATAGTAACAAACAGGGCGTAGATGTCGACTGCGAAGATAAGGCGTATAAAAGTAGAGGAAGCGAGTTCCGTATGCGCAGACAGAGTAATACGGCGTTCTATCCTCTCAGCCTACCCCCATGAGGGAACGGCACTATTAACACTCCGCTGATCTTACCAACTGTTTGACTGTCTCTTTAATCTGACTAAGATTTCAATATGTTCCCCTTTTATATAGAAGAACAATTAGTTTGTTATAAAGCAAATGGCCGGCGCCAAGACGCGCCAGTTAAAATTAAAGTCGCCTAAACAAACGACATAATTCCAAAACAAGACATAAGTTCTTTTTCCATTATAAGAAATATTACTGCCCAGAAAATCTAAATATTTAAGAGCTTCAAATATGAATTGCGTTGTTCAAAAAATAAAGTCATCATAAAAAATATTTTTCTTAAAACGCCTTGTTGTACCTACTTCTTATTCATGACACAACAGTCTAAAAATAATGATTAGAAAAAAGTACATCTTTAAAACTGAAATTCAAGTAAAAAGAAAATGATAGTATTAATTACGTCATACAAAAAATATTCATGTGCATACACGATAAGACATTCACAGAATATTCCAGTTGGCCAAATACACAGTAAAAATATCTCTAGAAATCTACACATAAAAGGTCTAACCAGCCACAATTTCTACATCTCCACACAATAAAGCTGTTTTAGAATAATCTGTCCAAATTTTGATCACCGCAATTATCTGTAACAATATTAACTACAAGAATATACTGGATATTCTGTATATATAACCTGTAAATAATTCAACATATAATTTACCGGATTTACCTGCTCTCTTAAAATAAGATAGTGAAAATAAGTATTTTAGATAAGTCATAATTTTTTTTTAATGATATTCCTTTATTCTATCGTAAGACAAAATCAGTGTATTTATAGTGTTATTTTTTTAAACCAACTTATTCTACTCTAATCTAACGTATGTGTACTTATGATTAAAACCTTGTTTTCTTGTAATATTTAAGTTTTTACAAATTACCAAAATATTTCAATATGGGAGGGCATCACAGATATATTAAATACCTATCTATTCAGTGGAGGTCATTTTTAATGAGTTGTAAATAACTCACTATTTGAAAATGGGAGTCAAGTTGTAGTAGGGTGGGGTGCGAACCTCAGAATTTTATCCCATGAGTCCGCGACACTATCCATATGCGCCGTGGCGCAGTTGGATTGACAGCCAACTATGAAACTGGCACTGCAGGATCGATCTAAGAAAGATTTTTCTCAATTTATCTGGGTGTTGTGGTGTATTTTTCATAACTTCCTTCCATATCCACTCTTTCCCACATGCTGTCAAGCCTCTAAATAGAGGTTTAGTGGGCAATTCCTTAAAAAAGCCACAACCTGATTCATAAACTAATAGTGTAAATATATTATGCAAAAAAAAATACTTGTGATAATTTTATATAAATAAAATTAAATGTAAGTATGAAACGTGACAAAAATGTTTTAAAAATTTAAGCTTAAAAGATTTATTATTTTTTTTAAAAAGACTGTTATTCTCTATTATGCAATAATTTTCTTTTTGTTTTAAGATGAGCCTACAGTTCAAGAAGCCCTAACATTTCTGAAGGATTGTAATGAATTGCTAGATCCATTGTCTGCTGTGGACGACTTATTGAAAATTCTAAACCTAGAATATGAATGGACTTCTTTAGAGTCAACTGACGATAAAGTCTTATGTCTCTTGAAAATTCCTCATGCCAATCCTCCAGCTTTTTTTTCAGTCTCTGGAATAGATGAAACCCATTCAAAAAAACTTACTGCTGTGGATGCTTTAGAATATTTCTCTATTTTATTGATTATATAAGTTTTAAATAAATAAATAACAATTGTTATTATGTAATATGATGTTTGAAAAAATAATCTTGGTTGCTCAAGAAGAAATACAAATATATTATTAAATAATGTGTTTTATATCTTTACCTATTGAATGGGAAAACATTATTGAGAAGAGAATGTGGAAGTCTAGACATTTACATGACTTATGTCCTGTCATTGACTGGTTTAAATGGCCACTTTACACACTATAACATTCATGCCCTCCTGATCAGCACTGACCAATCTTATTGTATATGAAAATGTTATTATGAACTCTTTTAATTTTCATAAATTAGTAGATTTGGTGTATACAGACTCTAAAGCATTAGATAATATGAACCGTATAATCATGATCGACAAGTTATACAAGTTGGATTTTTATGGATCGATTTTAAAATGGATCCAGATTTACCTAATTTCTTAAATCTTAAATCCCTCCAAATCCAATACTCAAAATATGATCAAAGTGCTGCAAGCCAACCTCCAACATGCCAAGGCACCTATCGCAGTGGTATGCTGTAAATTTCAAGAGGAGAAGCTTAACATAGCCTTGATCCAAGAACCGTGGATTAACAACAACACGGTCATGGGTCTTTATTCTACAGGTAATTTACAATACTTGTGGAAGTAGACCCAGAGCCTGCATAGAAATAAAGAATCATAATTTCTAGACTATTTCAGGCATGTGCACTGACGACCTGGTTGCGGCCTACATCGCCCTACCAGGTAACAGAAATGCAAAAACCATTATCTGTTCTGCATACATGTCAGGAGAGGAGCAGGAACCGAGGCGCCAATTGGCAACTCCGGTGGAGTACTGCTAGGACCATAATGCACGGTTGCTGCTTAGCTGGGACAGCAACTCTCACCGCACCACATGGAGCAGTACAGACACCAATCGCCGAGGTAAGTCGTTATACGAATTTCTTCTGATTAACAACTTTCAGATGCTTAACATTGGAAATAAACCAACCTTTGTTACTATAGCCCGTCAGGAGGTCTCAGATATAACTATATGTACAAACCAACTCGCGAATCGTATTCACAACTGGCATTTCTCCAATGGCGTTTCTGTGTCTGATCACAGACATATACGCTGTGACATAGATCTGGAATGTAGCAGACTAGTTGAATTATATCATAACCCTAAGGCAACTGACTGAAACGGATACCGAGACCAGCTGAAGTCAAACACGGCTACAATATGCAAAGCTATCCGATCAATTGACCAATTAAAACTGTAAGCGAGGGACCTTGAACTTAGTGTTTTCATTGCATACCATGGTAACTGCCTCTTGAAAACTACTAAGACATATCACAAGGTTACCTGGTGAAACCGCAAACTAGAATGTCTTAAGAGAACAGCTCGAATGCAATTCAATAGAGCTAAAAGAGACCAAAACTGGGATTAATACGGAAAAGCCGTTACTGAATTCAATCGAGAACTAAGGAAAGCAAAGAGAGCATCTTTGAAGAATTTCTGCCATGAAATCAATGGAGCCAACCAAATTTCAAAGATTCACCGGATGCTCTCGAAAACTTCTCCATCACATCTGGGACTACTTAAAAGACTTGATGGAACATTTACTGAAATCGCAGAGGAAACGATGAGGCTCATGGCCCAGCTTCAATTTCCCAGTTCGGTAACGACTGACAAAAGAGAGAGCCACCTTATCCAGCCGAGGAACTTTGAAAGACCGGCAATCAAGGACTGGAGAAGGGCATCTTGTCTTTTGAACATCTCAAGTGCCCACTGGCAATCAGCAACTTTATGCCATTCAAAACTGGGGGAGAGCATTGCATCTTTCCTACATCAGGGATTAGATGTCATCCTACCTATACTAGTAAAACTTTTTAGGGCTAGTTATGCATGTAGCTATATACCAAACAGCTGAACCAAAGTCCGGGTAGCCTTCATCCCCAAGTCTGGAGATAGAGACAAGTCACAGCCTAAGTCCTACAGACCAATTAGTCTCACCTCTTTCCTTCTTAAAGAAATGGAGAAGGTGGTTTATAATACTTGACAGAGACCACTCAGCCAAGTGGCACCTCTTCGTGTTAATCAACATACCTATCAAAAAGGCAAGTCCACAGAGACTGCACTACTTGTATTAATTGACAAGAGTAGAGAAGGCACTAGATGACAAAGAAATTGCCCTTTGTGCCTTTCTGGAGATTGACGGAGCTTTTGATATCACCTCAATTGTAGTCATTACTAATGGAATGACGAAACATGGCGTTAATCTGACCACTGTAAAATGGATTGAGTCAATGATATCAAGACGACACTTCTTGATGCCACCATAGAGGTATCGCTAACAAGGGGCTGTCCTTAAGGAGGTGTTCTATCGCCACTTGAATGATCGATTGTGGTTGACGATCTATTGGGTGAGCTCAATGATGCACAATTTATGACTCAGTGATATGCAGATGACTTGGTGGTCTCGATTGTGGGTAAATGCCCGAGTACCATATCAAGTCGCATGCAGATGGCCTTGAAAAAGATTGAGAGCTGGTGTAAAAAGACAAAACTTTCTTTCAATGCCAGCAAAACAATTATAGTCGTTTTCACCAAGAAGAGGAAAATAGCTGCTCTTAAGCCCCCTACTCTTTTTTTATAAGACTAAACATTTCCAAGGATGTCAAATATCTGGGAATAATCTTGTATTAAAGACTAACTTGGAATTTACACATACAACATGTGATCAGAAAGGCCAAAATCATACTGGGCACTGGCTGCCGCATGGTGGGTAAAAAATGGGACCTAAAACCAAAGGCTGCACTTTCGATATATACAGCCATGGTAAGACCTGTAGTCACCTATGGATGTATAGCTTGGCACAAAAAAGCCCAACAAAAGGTATGCAACGGTGCATTATCCAGCCTACAAAGAATGGCCTGTAGCATTGCCACTAGAGCAATGTGCTCTACTCCAACACAGCAATGCAAGCGACGTTATGCCTAAATCCTCTACACATTCATGTGCAAATCTAGAACTATGAGGAATTTGCAGTAATACCTCATTGATAATCCAATGTTGGATGCAATCAATCTACAGACTTCATACTCTGGGCAATAAACCAAGACATTGGTGATTCATTTCATTTGAAATTTGGTGCCTACAAGGTGGCCCCTGTATTCATGGGTGGGAGCGACTAATACTTAATAGTTCTATAGAGTTTTCCAATAGGGGCACTTGGAATTTAACAGTGTACAGCGGCCATGGTGGTGGAGGTACAGTTGTCAAATTTAGAAGTTTTTATAATTAATGTTGGGCGTATCATCATGGAAAGTTAGTGTTGAGCAACGCGTAAAAATCATTAAACTTTACTATCAAAATAAGTGTTCAGTTCGAGGTAAGTTTTGGATGGTAAATCATATTCAATAATGAGGCCCATTCACACCTGGTATTGACAGAGTTAATGGGGAAATAATGAGAAACTTATGTTACTTTGTCTTTTTGATTTACAACTCTAATGAGCCTCTGTCTAAAATCAGGGGTTTTCCCAAAAGTTTGGAAAGAAGGTTTGCGGTGAATCATCCTGAAGGGTAATAATGATAAAAAGGAATGTGTTCTCTACGCTTACTGGCCAATAACATTCCTCCTAGCTCTTTGTAAAGTTCTCGGATATCTAATTAGAAATAAGCTAGAAGGCTGGCTCTCAGCTCTCTCTTCAAAGCAGTATAGTTTTACTAGGGCCTGGCCCGCGGAGTACTGCATACTCCGCGCCAGCAAGTGGAGAGATGATTGCCGAGCGAGATTTGTCTTTAAGATACTCCTCTATATCTCGGGTGCATTTGACGATGCCATGGGTTGTCCACAGGGTTCTATCTTCTAATACACTATTTGATAACTTACTGCGTTTACCTTTTCTTGCGTGGCCTATGCAGATGACGTTCTTCTTTTCCTTCAGAAGGTAGTAGAAGGGGGTGTGAGCAACGTTATAGCTAGGGTCATGAGCGCACCTGGCAAGATTTAAATTTTGCACCCCCCTGGACTTATTTACTTACTTAACAAAGGCTGTGGGTCTTCAAAGTGTGCCCCTGGTAGCCGCCCACCTGGACAGACCCTAGCTACGATGCTGGATATGAGGCACTAAAACTAATTTTAGATTTTGAATTGTAAAGTAAGAATAGATTTACATTCTCAATGCAAAAGACTTTGGGACTCACGGTGAAAGGTATCTCTGACAGAGGAAGAAAACCCACCATCAGGATGGGTGGGTGGGGTATATGGTTTTTTCAAGATGTGAGGTATTTGTGTGTCTTCCTGGATACTAAGGGATCATTTTTGACTCATCAAAGGCGTCCTTGTTTTTTTATGAAAATACACCGGCTGAACAAAGCTACCGGGGGAAAAAAATAATGGAGTCCGATTAATATACCGAGGAACATACGTTACTTAACTAACATATGCTGCTCGAGTTTGGGCTTATCGTACATCTTTTAGTGGCATCTGCAGGACCCTCCTGAGCAAGTAGAGAATGCTTCTAATTGCACTCACGGGTGCTTATAGAACTATGCCCACAGCCACCTTACCTTTCTTGGCCGGGGAACTTCTAGCAGGCCTAGAGGTAATGGAATCTGTTGCAGAAAAAGGTGAGTTCGTTTCATATTTTGACATCAGTGTTCAACACCAAGAGGGTAGTAGATTAAAACCTCTAATAAAAACAATTAACGAAAAATCCTATTGGCGAGTGGTAAAGTAGGTGGGGTGCAGCTCTGGTTTATACATTTTTCTTAGACATAAGAGGAAGACTACGCCTAGGACTAGGAGAGTGAACCTAGATATCCGTATCCAGATGTTATCTGGACATGGCGAGTTCAGGACTAAACTACATGACCTCGCAATAGTGAGAGACCCTGGATGAACTTGTGGGGAGCCCCGTCAGACGGCTGAACATATCTTTTATTATTACCTATTACTTTTGGAATATTCTGCACTGAAAAATATTTTAGTTGGCGCCGGGCCAGGTTGGTATTTTATAATTAGTATGTGAAGTTAATTCCGGATAAACATATTACTCAACAACGTATATAAGGGAAGGGTTTTGGGGGTTCAAACTCCCATCGAGATGTAATGAATTTTGACCATAGGTAACTACTTTGAATTTTTGACCTTTACCTAATAACACTAGATTCTCATAGAGGCATTCAATATTTCTCCATAACACCCCCCATGTAAAAACTATAAATAAGCCTGTGATATTACTAAGTATTTAAAATCGATCAACCAAATTTAATATAACTCTGGTCATATAATTTTGATTTATTTTGTATGCATTGGTAGAATTCCATATTAAAATTTGGTAAGTTATCCAAAATAAAACACTTTTATTGGATTTAATTCTTTTTTATTTTTTATTATATAAATAAAAGACGAGTGATACTTCAATCCACAAATTTGTAAATGTACAATTAACTTCCATCAAGAATTTTCACTCACAAACTTAAATGCTACTTTAAAAAATATTTTAAAAATTAGATGCGTTTTGTCTTATTAGAAAATTATCAGTTTTCGTCTTGTTAGGGCATTATAAGTTTGATAATGTCCTAACAAGACGAAATGCGTCACATATTATCACATATCTTTTTTGGTTTTAGTTTACAACGATTTAAACGAGCACGAAATAAATAGTCCAGATCTTGTCTCGATGTCCCTTATGTTTGTCAATGCTTCTTTCCTTTTTTTTTTTTAATGTTTTAAACTATTCTTTTATTGTAATATTTAAACCTTATAAATTGTATACATGGACAATGTCCGTTAATAAATAAATATATTTAAAAAAAATAAAATTAGAATAAAATCCAATAAAAGTGATTTATTTTAGATACCTTACCAAATTTAACATAATTTTTAATTTAGAAATACAAGATTTTGGACTGGAAAAACGTGTGAAAAGGAGGAAGTCAATTTTTTTATTTATTATTTCACTTGTTTTGTCATTATATTATTTTCCCTTCCTATTATTTCCGGTCTTACATTTATTATAAATAATCGCCAAAAAGCTTAACAATATAATATCGTGGGGTAATTACTACAGCTAAGTAACTTCAAAATCAGCATTTGTGAGTTACCCACCAAAAACCCTTTTTTTATCTTCTCCCATTAATGCTACGAATAAGCAAGTTGTGGTTTACTAAGGTCATATTATGATGATTTGAATCCATGACTTGTCTCTTTGTAGCATTCATGGAGGAGGATAAAAAAAATCATTTTTTAGTGGGTAACTCACAAATGCTGATTTTGAAGTTAATTGTATAATTTACCCCACAATATTATCATTTTCATACACTAAATGCAGTGTATATCGATCATCTGTTACATAAAGGTAAGGTGGTCTACTTTACACTTCAAGTGCCAGTACAGGAACATAAAATACCGCACTGTTGATTCACCTTTTCAATCAACGTTTTATGCCGACCTTCCAAGGAATCAAACCAGGGAGTATCAAGCATGGTTGGCGAACGCGCTAGCCACTATACTATGAGGCAAACTTATCTCCACTCGATTTACTTATTCATTTTTTTTTCCTGGGAGTAGCCTTGAGTCCAAAGTACTCATCCCAGAATTCTGGTTCTATTTCACGCACAGAATTATATACCTAATCCGCCCAAAACACAAAAAATACAGTATAGGCAGTACCTTAAACCCCTCTTACCTCTGTGTAGTAATGAGTCATTTTCTGAGATACTTTCTGAGCCGTTTCTAAACTGTCCAGTTGGAAGAGGTTGAGCTACTAAAAATATGCTTTTACCTAACTTAAAAATAAGGAAAATAAGAAGCAGGACCCTTCAACTCTGAAACTACCGGACAAATTACTTAAATGTTTTTCCCTACCATTTACCATTCCTCTGATTTCGGGAGAACGCAGAAAGCCAGTTTTGAGCTAATCAAAATCCTCACAGGTTACGATGGGTTCATGAGCACCTACATCGCTTCAAGATCTCCAAGATTGACAGCTGCCCTTGTGATGATGAAACACCTCTCCTGTTGATGCATTGCCCCTTTTTCAGCTTTCAGAGACAACAGCTGGAGGCACGATGCAGAAGTTTAGGCGAAGACCTATGCGACATTGGATTGGTGATACTTCATAAAGAACTCACATAAAAGATAGTATCTTAAGTGGTAAAGTTAGTGCAGGATATTGGTAAAATAAACCAAAGTAGGACACAAAATTCCGAACACTCTTCAAGTGGAACAGAAGCCTGTTGATGACTATTTAAGTGGTTTCCTCTTCATAAGAGCAAATGCAGAGGAGCCCCTGATTCGCCCACTATATAATATCTTTCCTGACACTCAAAGAGAAAATATAAGAAATATGCACCTTGTATATAATAAGCAAGATAAATAGTAAATGCAACTCCCTTCTAAAAATTACCAGTATCATTGAAAAATATTTTTAATTGTAAATAATATAATAGATGTAGGTAATAATATAATAATAATACAAAGGAAAAAAAAAATAGTATTGAAACGTTGCATGATTCGGGCACCTATTCTGAGTTATCCTTGTAATGTCCATATATGGTGTTATGTTACTAAAAATATATAAAAATCAGTGGAAAATAAAAAGTATTAGGAAACAAAATATCAATTTTAAAATGTATTTTGGTGGGTAGGTATCTGCTGCGCTTATTTGTGAAATATGGTTTAAATTATGGATCACTTTAAGTTTCTACCGACTACCGCTATATGGCGCTAGTTGTCACTGCATTAACTCGCGTTCAGTGTTTGACTTTTAACAGTAATTTTTATTTCACTTTACCGTGGCCGTGTTAAACTAACATTTATAAATTTACATATTGAATCATCATTGAAAGAATAAAATATTTTTTTCCTGTGTTTTTGAATTTTAAAACAAAATAATTTAAATAAAATACTACATTTGACTCTCGTACAGCGGTAGCAGAACGGAGTTCGACTGAGCTCCGCCGAGCAGTCGCGAAAAGCTTCTCTAACAGCAAGCATCGGCCTGTAAGTTGTATATTTTTTAATCGTATTTGATTTACTATATAATTTTAAGTGTGTTAAGTTATTCCTGCTTTAAGGGGTAAGTAGAATTGTATTACGAACATGAAGATTTACGAGAAATGCTTATTCTCTAGCGATTTCACGGTGATTCTCACACGCTGTGTCTGCGAACACTCACATTCTGTCTAATGATGCGTCATGCCGTCGGTCATACGTCATTTTCTGTAAATCTTTAGCTGTTATTCTGACTTTTCAGTTTAGATTTTAGTGTTAATTTTAAATTCACTTCGATTATACTAGATTTGATTATAATTTTATGAATGTTCTTGTTTAATTCTTAACTAATGAAAGGTTTACCGTTTTCGAGAATCCGGTCTTTGTGGGTTGTATGAGTAATTCCGCGCTCACGGCTATTAAAAATATGTTGAATGATAATATTAATATGAACATATTAATGTTTCCCAAATTATTTTCTCGCGATTATGGCGAAAGTTGAGTACCGTTGCTTTTTTTCATGAAGTGACGTTATATTAATTAGTGAACATTCATTGTCTGCCACTGCCTACACGTCCTGCTTTAACTGTAACCAATATCTGAACCTAAGGTGTGCAAATTATTAAAATCCGTTCCGAATTTATGAAGGTGTATAATTTTAACTATCAGTGTTGAGTTTCTGTGTTTTCCAAAAGCGTGTTTATCATCATATACAGTTAGGGTTTCTTACAAATGTATGCATGGATTGGTTGTGCCGCTCGCAAAAAATGTCCAGGTATAGAAGTTAAGAAATTTGGACCCATTATTTTCTATGCATTCAGCTTTCTTGCGAAGAATTCTGTGTTGTATGTCGCCGTAAAACCATCTTCATAACTAATGCATTAAATATCACCATCAGACATAAATATGTAAAACATCTGAGGAGTTTAATAAATTTGCTCAGGTAGATAATAGCATCCACTACTGTAGGTTTTTTATTATTTCTGTCCCATCAATTTATGCAGAAAATTTTATCATTAAATCTCTCAAAATTTCTGTAGATAAATAAGGGTTCGAGAGATACACATATTTAAAAAAAATAGCAATTTCTAATTAATCACAACTAGGTACCATCACGCCATTTTCCTGTATTGGTTGGCAGAGGATGGAATGCCCCACGCGTCTTTCATGGCACACGTTCCTTGCTTCTTCCACAATTTATTGTGGATAATTTATATAGCGCCATTTTCGTAATAAAATACCTCAAGGGCGCTTTACATGGTGATTCTACTGTTAAGTTAATTTAATTGAAGCTTTAAGTTTGTAATTTGATTAAAATAATTTATTTTGTTGTCACGTGCTACGGATTTATTCAAATGATTTAGAGAACAAGTGGGTTTTAAGTTTTTTCCGAAACATCACTTCACTTTCACAGCCTCGCACCTCTGCTGGGAGAGCATTCCATGCCATAGGGCCTGCGACCGCAAATGCGCGCTCACCAAATTTAGTGCGCTGTTTGCGTAGAGGTATAATAACTTTTCCTCTCGCCGTAGACGTAGCTGATCTAAGCGTGAGACGCCT
Organism: Micrasema longulum; assembly: GCF_059751315.1. Taxonomy (NCBI): domain Eukaryota; kingdom Metazoa; phylum Arthropoda; class Insecta; order Trichoptera; family Brachycentridae; genus Micrasema; species Micrasema longulum. The sequence goes on along the minus strand of NW_028280226.1, from coordinate 104,101 downwards.
GTCAGCTAGTTCATCTGGAATGCATAGTTCCCTTAGATATTCCGGAGCCGAGTTGTGCAGTGACTTATACATAAGCCAACAGAGTTTGTATTCGACCCTCTGTGGAAAACGTAGCCAGTGTAGTTCCCGAAGTAGTGGAGTGATATGACTGAACTTAGAGATTCCGAAAATAAGTCTCGCTGCGGCATTCAATACAGATTGTAGGCGAGTCATTTTGTTCATTGGTAGACCTGCATAGATACCATTACAATAATCGACTCTAGACACTACAAACGCATTTATTAATTGACGGGCGGCATCAACCGGCAAATTTTTGCGTATGCATTTAATTTGTCTCAGCTGGTAGAAGCATGAACTTATCGTTCTACTAATTTGAGCGTCAAGAGATAGGTCAGAATTGAGTAAAACTCCCAGTAGTTTAACGGTGGGTAAAACGGCACTCCCTACATTGGGTAGAGCCGTATCCTGGATCAAATTCTGTCGTCTGGCTGAAGCCACCCACAGTTGTTCAGTTTTTGATGGGTTTAATGTTAGTCTGTTTTCAGCCATCCAGTTTCCTATTTTCTTGATGCATCCATCAATTAAATTGACAAGCACACTTCTCTCGCCTGGTTTGCAATAAAAATAAATCTGCGTATCATCTGCATAGCAGTGCGACCACAATCCACATTCTTTGATAATGTTCTCTATATCTTTAGTGTAAAGGAGATAGAGAAGTGGTCCGAGTACTGACCCTTGAGGCACTCCTGTAGACACCCGAAAGTTGGTTGAGCTTTTACCCTGGAACACGACTGCATATTCTCTTTTATTAAGATATGAACTGAACCATATATGTGCCTGATCACGGATACCATAAGTTTTCTCCAGACGTTCAAGCAAAATATTATGGTCTACAGTATCAAATGCAGCACTCATGTCCAGAAGAGCCATCAACACCAGATTACCAGAGTCCACCGACGTTATAATGTCAGACAGTACTCTTATCACTCCCGTCTCCGTGGAATGAAAACGTCGGTATGCCGATTGCCTTACCGAAAATAAAGAATTCCGCTCGATATAGTTAACGAGCCTGTGAGAAACTATTTTTTCTAGTATTTTTGATACGATGGGAAGATTTGAAATAGGGCGAAAACTGGAAAGATCTTCCACATCTAGTTGGGAATTTTTTAAAAGTGGAGTTACATTTGCTTTTTTTATGGCTCTCGGAACAATGCTGCGCTCCATGGATGTATTAAATAAATCTGTTAAAAATGGAGCTAATACGTTAATGCATTTTTTCAAAAGCCATGTTGGCATCGGATCTAATATACATTGTTTGTTGGGTAATGCCGCAACAATTTTTTTAACCTCATTTATAGACGTTGGTTCAAATTTACTGAATTTTTGAAGGGCATTATCTAAAATTACAGGTTTTTTCGCTGAACTACACGCCAGTCTGATTTTTTCGACTTTATTTGTAAAAAAATCGGCAAAATCAGTGGCAGTAGCGCTTGTGTTAGATGTCTCTGCTATACAGTCACCACGAACAGATTGAAGGCTTCGCCAGAGTTGTTTTGGAGACTTTTTCTGTTCAGTGATTTTTGTACACCAGAAACTAGATCTTGTACATGTCCTTCGATTGTCTCTGCTTTTGACACGACCGGACTCGAGATTTCGGTTTGTCTAATCATGCCACATCTTTCTCGATCGTCCTCGTCCTGCATTACCATTCATTCTCGCCATATTACCATTATTTCGTAATCCATTCGTCCAGCATGACCAAACCATCTTATTTACCATTTCTTAACTTTAAAGACTGCTAAAAAATCCATCTGCAAACGGTGCTCTAACGTAGTATTACATTAAGCAAAAGACAATATGCATATTTTGAAATACAGATATTTAAAAACAAAAATTTAACATGTGTTTTATATGCTGTTTAATAATATATTTTTCATAATTTATAAAAATGATCATATACAAAATACGATTTTATTATTTATGAATAGGTAAATATAACGTCTTGTATTATATATCATATATCATATGTAGACATTATAGCCGCACAAGATTGAATGTCATTTCGTATCTCAAATCAGCATGATTTTTTTCATCATTCGTAACCCCGTTGTAGATACATCGATTTCCCACTCATTTTTCTATCAATTCCCTTCATAATCAGTTCAGGTTATCTTATATGTTTGTCTTTTAGCTCCGTAATAGTATATATTTTTTTAATATTCTAAAATGAACGATTATATAGTTTTAATAAATCCGTCCACCTATCTTTTAGACAATTGCAATGCAATATTGAGAGCTAAATCTTCGGTGGTTTTTTTTCTTATATAGTACATACTAAAGCGCTATTCAATCCTAATGGTATGGAAGTGTGATCTTGCCTTGAAAGACTGATCTTTCCTTCCTTGTTGTAAATGATCGAGAATCGCTGCGATCGGATAACCAATTCAGTGTCCTATGTGCCATTAAGTGCTTGTAAGGGAAATATCGTGGTGATTAATGTATGTATATTCTTATGATAGATTTCATTATCATTATATTATACATATTTTTATTATTATTAGTGTTGATTTTTCTTGTTTTAGCATCATCCAATGAAAAAACAGACGTAACGAAACAGGTCCTGTCTGAACTCAGGAAATTCCTACCAATCGGGACCTGAAACAAATAATAGTGAAATTAATCAATGAAATTATAAAATGCCATCCTCTAAAAGTAATGGATGTAGTTTATTATAAACCATTCAAAGTTATGTATTTTAAAAAATAATATTGATGTTTTTTGTTGATATTTCATGATAAAACTCCATAGTTAATGATTATGATAAAATTATAAATTAACTTATTAATGAAACTTCATGGTTTAGTTTTAATTTTTATTATTTTGACCAACGAGCGCTTTCGCCTAAGTAGGCATCTTCAAGACTGGTGAATTGTTTACAACGTTTACAGCTTTTATACTATTCGTAACATATTTTGGAGATCAGATCAAATACGTATTTTAACAGGGGACAGAAAACATAAATATTTACAACTAGTTTGCTAAACAGTTCATTTTTGGGAGTTTTTGGACCGAAATTGAAATTAAGCTTTTATTATTTAAAAGGCTGGAAAAGAACACATGGCGAAATACAACAGAGTGGGAAATACACATTTTAACAGATAAAGTTAGCACAATACTTAGATTTTTTGACAGGGAAGTTTACATACCTATAAATGAATGACTAAATATTTTAAGATGCGTACTTAGATAATACATTTGTTTATGGAATGAAGTTATTCATTTTGATAGTTAATTTTGTGTTAATTATATTATTTTGGTAGTAAATAATAAAATCAAACTGAGCGTAACCAAGAAGTTTCATTGATAAGCTTATTTATAATTTTATCATAATCATATATTTTTTTTATTTAATTAAAAAAGAAAGATCTGCTTTCTTATCCAAATACGTATTTAATTTTGAGGGCCATTTTCAACATGTAGTTATTGAATATATAGTTGCAATAAAATTGAATATTTTACGTATGTTTTGTGTTAGCATTTTTATTTATTTATATCGTGATTCATGTTGTAAATCAATATGAAAAGTTTTAAGCGCGGATTTATACGGTGTTTTTCTTTGTAGTGTGGTATAAAAATGATGTGTATGTATTGTATCAGATTGATGCTGCTTGCGCCGTCGCTAGCGCGCACCTATGTGGGTCATTGCAAAAACTTGGCCTCATTTACTATCGACGCCGTGCTCCGCAGTACACACTCCCCGCCTAGCGCCCAGCGCCTGGTCTGCTGCATCTCATTTCCCTAGCTTTTCCCACTCGTAACTAGTAACTCGTAACGTCGCCGTCGTAACCATTGCATAACTATTAGCGGGGTCGTAACTAGTAACTGCCTACACCAACTTGTGTCTTATATCATCCGTAACATTGGGCTGATGGCGATTGGTCAATCTCTAGAAATCGCAAAACGTTTCCTTGTTCTTGCGAATACGCGAAGCCAGCGACGAAACGAACAGACCTTTTTTCAGATCTCATCATCTGGTCTGATCTAAACACCCTTTTAAGCATTAAAAATCTTTCTTAGTCAGTTTATAAAATAATATATCGCTCTCCCAGAAGTGCGCTGTCATAAGTCTAAATTTGGCTGATAATGTTTTACCACTTTTTCTCTTAGAAGAACACTGAAGTATCTACGATTTTTTTCGAGCGAGATATACCACAAACTTCAGTATTCTTTGAAGTCGATCGAGTAAAATATCGAGAAGAACACTGCAGTAATTATGATGCCGGTGTTCTTTTCATATTTTATCATTCAAATAAGCAAATACTACAAAAATACTCGGAATTATAATGTCGATATAGGTACATTAATTAAGTTGCGATCATTTTTTAAATATGTATCTTTTTTGGGTGATCCCGTGTAAGTTGATTACGTTCCGACGCTTCGGCTACCATTGCAGGAGCCATCTTCAGGGTAAACTGTGTAGGAAAAAAATGTTTATTTACTAGTAATTTGTACTGTGTTGCAGTCGGCAGCAGGCATATTCCGTGTCACTTTAGTAGTGTGCAGTGCCGGGAACCACGTTGAGTTTGATTTCAGCCGGTCGTCTTTGTTGATATTATTTGGGTTTTTGTGTATTTCGATTGCCTCTTATTATTCGTGCACAGTAATTTCTAGGTTTATGCAAAATCTTTGATTCGAAGGCGAAAATATATCCTGTGTCTATAAAGTGTTCCGCTATCGGGGATTTTTCAGGGTGCCCTAGTTTACGCGTTTTTTTATGTTCATCAATTATTTTCTTGCTGTACGCCCGTTTGTCCAATGTACACTTCATCACATCCTTGGCAGCTCAGCTTATAAAATTTTCCAGGAGGTTCTTGTCTTTCGGCTTTAATAAGTGGTTCTTTATTTTTCACACAGTCCCAAATGTTGTTAAAATATTTTTTAAAAAAGATACATATTTATAATAGTGACCGTGAAAACCTACGCACCTATCTTAATTTTTTAAAGTTTGTTTTTGCTCTTCGGCAAATTGGCCAATTTAGACATCCCGCAGTGTACTGAGTGTGCGATATATCCACCCTTAGTTACTTTGAATCCTCGGCTTTAAAATAAATCATTTATAATAATATAATTTTTTTACCAGTGACCGGGTTTCGTCGTGACCGACATCGTCAGACTGGTCTGGGGACGATGTCGGTCACGACGAAACCCGGTCACTGGTAAAAAAATTATAAAATAATTATAAATAAAAGTGGAATAAAACTATAAAGTATTTTAAATCATTATTATTTTTAAGTTCTCGTATTATTAAAAATATGTATCTACTATCGGTGCAGTCCGAAATTAATATTTGTTCGAACACTCCACAACGCCTTCACCTGATTTGGATTATTTTTTTATTTTAAAATTTATGCCTTTGTCAAATTCAAAAGATGCACTATTTAGTTCATGTTTTCAGCTGGGTACATAATTATGTTCTCATTCTTTTTTAATAAACTTAACTAAAGGACCGCGAGAGCATGTTCAATATGGGGCCCTGATGAATGTACGTAAAATAATTACACTATCGAAAAAATGCCTTTTTGCTCTTGATCTATACGTAAGTTTGTCAGTTCGTCTATCCATTGGTTTTCGAATACTGATTACAATTTAGGAAGTGATCATTAAAGAGTATTTAATGAACCTTGAGTCTCCCAAAACACCTGTTGGGGTATTGGAAAACACTCGAGTGCTTAGTATCTACACGAATGTGGAAGGGATGAATGTGTTATAGGTACTGATCGTATTCATAGATTAAGGTCATTATTTTTCCTATTTGTATTACGATTTTATCTTCATACAGCCTATTACCGAACATAACTATTGGATCTGGGCCAACTGGAGTGACTGAGATGATGGAATATCACTTCACTCGTATCATGACATATTAAGAAAATGCAATTACGAAGAAACGTCAGTATAAAATCTCAATTTATTTTGTCTCAAATATCACCACAACTTACTCGTGACATTTGACTTTGATATATAATTGCATAAACTTTATTATTTAATTAACATTTAAATATAAATACGTATATGAAGTGTCTTAACACTTCGCATAAATATTTATAATCATTATGACATGTGTAAACTTAATCGCGTAAAATATTATGAATTAAGTTTGATTTATTATAGGGCATAGCGTCCACATTATTCATTCGAATTTCATCATCATCATAATTCCCTTTCCGTACCTAATGGTGCATAGGGCACTGCATTTGTACACCAAATCGCAGCGTATCTTGATCATTTTTGTTACATGAAGGTGTAAGGTGATCAGTCTTACGCTTCAGGTACCAGTCCAGGGACTATTAAATATATTAGTGTAAAAGGACCTTTTTTTAAAAATAATATTTCATATCAACCATGTCGGGAATCGAACCCGAGACCTCTTGCATGGTTTACTATTTAAAATTACATTTGTACATTGATCACAATCTAATTCAATAAACCACATGAAATACGTAAAATCCTTTTTAAAATATGAAGGAAATAAAAAATTACTATTATTATTTCATTTTCCACTTCTTTACACACCCGCCATGTCTTGCGAATTCCAATCATACTCTCATATTCTTAACAAATTACAACAGGAATGCAGAATATATTAGAAAACGGAATATGGAGGTATATTCATTTACATGGCTTATGACCTGTCATTGGCTGGTTTAAGTGGCCACTTTTCACACTGTGTAACATTCACCATTTTACCAATGTTTTAACGTCTATATCTTATTTATTTATTCAAAATTAGTCAATTTTGTGACATGAGTATTTCTGCAACATTCTAAATTATTAAAATTACACGATATACACCGCAAGACAAATAAATTTACGAGTTCTCAAAAAAAACTAAAATTGACATATAATGAATTATTCTTGATATTTAATTAGTTTTTTTTATATTGTTTGACATATGTGATGACTACTCGTTATTTCAAGGTTAAAATAAAAAATCTTACTCATGAATTGTACTTAGAAATTGCCATTATATATCAGGTATCAGATTACCCGAACCTTAGAGACCCATAACGGTTCATTTATGGTCGAGTGTTTGTGATGGAATAATAAAAGACATGTTATTTTTTAATTCATATTTAAGAAGTAGGTTCTTATCGCTTTATTTTAAATTAAAGTATTTTACATTTAAACATATTTATAACATTTAAAAATATTTAGTACTTAGTGAATTCACCTTTATTTTTTATAACATGTAAAATTCTATTATTTAGAGAAGCGTAAAGCGAATCTAAAATTTCTGATGTTATTTCTTCTTCCCAAACTTGAATTAAGTTTTTTTTAAATTCCTCAATGTTTTTTGATTTTTTTTTTCCCGACTTTTTTTTTCATAATCGCCCATAAATTTTCTATCGGGTTCAAATCAGGGCTATTCCCGGGCCACGTCAACGATTTTAAGCCAATTTTCTCCTTGAATTCATTGATCTATAAAAAAACAATAAATTATTTATCATGTGGTCACAAAATGCATTTAAAAATATATATATTTGTACTCACAGTGCGGGCTCTATGGCACGGCGCAGAATCGTCCTGAAAAATTGGGTCCGCGGTATACTGCGTAATGTCCTCGATTGTTGGAATAATATGTTTTTTTAACACTTTTTTGTACTGAATGGCATTCATCGTACCCTGTACAAAATTTACTGAAAATGTTGATGTGCTGGTAGACTGCACCTCTGCGTGTATTTCAGGTGCCGTTAAAAATCGATCGCGCATAACAATTTTTTTTATTAAGCGATCATCTCGGGCAGATGTCACGCGCCCCCGTCCGCTTCCTTTTTTCCGTTCTATGGATCCAGTTTCTTGGATTTTTTTAAATAAAAACCTCACTGCACCTTCTGAATACCCAACTCGACGAGATATTTCACAATTAGATATGTTTTCTTGCGACAATGTGATTATTTTGGATTTTATCGCAATCGACATTTGCTTTGCACTTTCCATGATTGTTGTGTTATGTTCACTCAAACGCGGGTAAAACAAGACTGTTGAGACATTTTAAAATGTAAATATTGTAGAAAGGTGACACATAGTGTCCTTAATTTATTAAACAAAAGAAAGAGGTATCGATAAAGGATTTCTTAGAAAAAGGGTTCAGTAAAGTCAAGGGGCGCGGTAGCAGGTAAACTCGTAATTTTTTTTGTCTTGCGGTGTAATTAGAGAAAAGACGGTAAATAGTTTTAAAGGCTTATTTTACTACTAAAAAGCTGCAGGCTTATTCCTTCACTATTTCGTTTCGTAAGTTCGTTCGTTCGTCATATATCCATCTCATTCTAACGCAATCAAAACCATATTTCGCATCTCGTACCCTCTCATACGATGCGAATGAATTTATGAAACGAATTAGTCACAGCATAAGACCCCTGATATTCCCATAACCCCCAAGTGGACGTATCTTTCTTATATATTATTATTCTAAAAACGATTGATTGCGTCTGTCGTGTTTCACTCGGTCCGGTAAAATTAGGGTTGGTTGATACTTATTTATTATTTTCTCTTTTGTTTTTATTTATTTAGTTTCTACCCGCTGGTGAGAATTTGGCCAAAAGAAATCGATTGGAGATTCGTTGGCATCATGGTGTACTGGTTCGTCATTTTACCTGCCGATTGATAAATTAAATAATTCCAAAAATAATAATTAATTAATCCGTTCTGTGTTCTTTATGGTGCCGTGCTATGTTGAACAATCAACTAAATTAGCGGATAGGAATTTGAGCTCTATTCTCTAAGTAAGTGTGATTCCTGCTAGTACATTAAATTATTTTCAAACCCATTTTAACGGGATATACGTTTTCGTAGAACTCGAAAAATATTGCCTCATCTATTAAGAGAATGACGATTGAAGTTGGAGTTTATTTTGTCCTCGTCTTTTTCTTACATCAGGTAGAAAATGTAGCATAAAGTGTGTTTATATAACGAGAAAGTACCTACTGCTTATACATATTGTAATTTAAAGTAGGGCGCGTGAATATGAATCGGTTCCAAATATCGGGGTCATGTTTTGTTATTTTTATATGTTTTTTTAATGTCATCATTTCGCATTAGCTGCCGCTTTAACAGGTACCAATATTACGATTCAATAAAATGTAACTACACAAAAACGCCACCATATTTTTTGGCTCTTTAATAGTAATTTATTTAGTTCTATCTAATTTTCTTGCTTGGTTTCATAACTCATAAACCGGAGTGAAGTACGATAATCCTGTCATTCAAATAATGTATACAAATGTTTAACTTCTTCGATTAAATCAAATAAAAAGTAAAGTAATTTAAATCATCGATATTAAAAATAAACAATACGCATCAAATAATTATGCTTTACTGTCGCTATAAATTTTGTTATCATCTTACTCGGATTCAATTTTTTCTGTGCCAAGTGCCAGCATGCCTTGAATGTATCCCTTCCTCTCCATAGTACTTTACTCTATACAAAATATTATGTACTGTTATATCCCTGTCCTCAAAGGGCGAAGATACCAACCATACCATGAATTTATCCTTTCCTCTCGGGTGTTCTTTAAACCCTGTCACATCCGAAACCACGATAATCAGTATGGGCAAGAAGACATATTGGCATATTATAAAAATATTTAGAACGAAGAAAATTTGTAAAAATAAAATATTAAAAATAATAAATGGTTGCTTACTTCTGCAGGGGAGAAGTGAAGGGGGCGCGGCCGCGTGGTTAACGGTGTCAGACTCCCCCCTCCTGGTTTCTCTTGCAGAAGTTAGCAATCATTTGTTTTTTTTTTTAATTTTATTCGTTCTAAAAATATTTTTGTGCCAATATGTCTTCTTGCTCATACTGATCATCGTGGTTTCGGATGTGACAGGGTTTAAAGAACACCCTGTATACTCATATACGTATATAACAAACTATTATGTACTGCAATCTCCCCGTCCCTTCCTCTAAAGGGCGAAGATACCAAGAATAATAGATTTATGATTTATAGATATTGTTACAAACTCAAATTATTTCTTTTATTTATTTATTTTACAGAAACAAACAGCCAACAATGATTGAATAACATAATAAAGATAAGATTTAAAGACAGACCAGCGAACATTTAGATAGTGTAGAGTTGTGAGGGTGTGTATTTGTGTACGTGTTCAGGTGTGTGTAAGCGTGAGCATTCAATAGCATTATTATTTTTATTTTTGCACCACAACAGGCCAGGAGGCCCAATTACAGTGGTGAATTGCATCACAGAACACCCAGGCTTGAGAAAAATCACATTTTATTTTTTGTGTTCTCATCGGGAATCGAACCCAGAACCTTCCGTGCGTGAGTCAAGCGTCTTGACCACTACACCACGGAGGCCGCCTATTGCTATCTTTCTGCGATGAAGAAATTATTATAAAATTGATTGAAAGATGAAGTAAATTGTTATTTGATATTTTTCTTTGTTTTATGAAATCTGTTTCATAACGTTTTATCATTTTCAACGTTTTTTTTTTCATTTGTTATAGAAATTTTTCTTTTCTATCGACTCCAGTGTAGGTATATTGGTTTAGTAACAATTATCGCGCTATGAATACCATTCTCGTGTAGGTATTGTTATTTTAGAGAAAGTGTTATTTTTCCCAAACAACATTCTTTTACTCCAGATTTCTTCTTTTTCTCTTTTACAAAGCACATTATATTGCGTTAGTTATATAAAATAATCTGGCTTTAATATAATTGTTATCATTGTTAACTTTCACCTGCTGACATTATAATTTCACACATTAGTAAATGGTATTTATTCACCTTGCTATTTTGTAAACTAATAGTTTTCGTTAAATAATTCATAAAGTATATAGGCAACAAGGTGTTAAGGGAATTAGTCTTTTGTATAAAAATTACGATTACATTTTCTGAAACAATATCAATTAATCTTGCATTTGTTTTTGCAGGATTTTTTTTTGTCTAGAAGTAGTCGCTTATTTTTTATTTCATGCAAAAAGATGTAATAAATGTCAATCCACTCTTGTTTTACAATGATTTGGATAATAGTGTGAAATGAGCCCTACTCCTTACCCGTCGAACCGAAATTAGTTGAATTTTCTGAGCAAGGCCGTTTTCACACCACAGCAAAAATTCACCAGGCCAGATAAAGTAACATAGGGTGGATTGATTTCTATCGTATAATAATTATTTAAAAATATATCTATATTAGTTGGAAGGTAAACGCACGTTATTTTTTTGTTTGTGGGTGTAGCCACTCCACTGGCCCCCATAGGCGCGTTCGGGGTGTCAGTGTATTATTTATTTTATACAAAGAGTACTTTCACATCAATTACAGTTATCATAATAATAAAAATACCTATATAGTTTTATTCCACTTTTATTTATAAATTTTTACCAGTGACCGGCATCGTCAGACTGGTGGGAGACTAAACGAATTTCTATGTTATATACCAGTGCAAGCAGGGGTTGTAAATCATGATTTTATATTATTATGGAAATAAAAGAGTTGTCAGAGATAACATCTCACCAGTCTAACGATGTCGGTCACGACGAAACCTGATCACTGGTAAAAATTATAAATAAAAGTGGAATAAAACTATGTACGTATTTTTATTATTATAATTAAAATGATTTTCCACCAAGACATGTCAGTAGAAAATCTCAATCAATTACAGTTATAGTTTAGGATTATTTACAAGTCGTTGAAAATGCCCCTCAAAATGAAATATTTGGGTAAATCATAAGAACGCAAATATTTCTTTTCTTTTAAAAAATAAAATAAATAAAAAATAAATTGCATGAAGAGACAAAAAAAGAAGACTTTCAGTAAAAATAAATTATACTCTGAAATGTGAGACATATTCCTCAGCTTCCTTTCTAGTCCTTCTACGAGTAGTTAGTTATCCATTCATGTATGTTTTAAAAGCATTGTTATTTATTTTGCTTACCGGTATCTCCATACTAAAAGAATGAAAAGTTTTGGTACCAGAAAATTGTAATGGGATTGGATTGGGACGATACATATAAAATGGGCCTAATGGTTTCAGGCAGGGCCGCGGCCTCGAGGGTTTGTTGTTTTTACCTATAAATGTTTGATAAAGGGGTACCCGAAACATGGAAAAACCTCAAACTCTCGAGGTTCTGCCCGAAACCATTGCTGAGGAAATTCAACGAAGGAGTATGCACAACTTTGCATCACGGTTGCAATAAATTACAATAGAGTTAGGACGAAAAAGGACGTCATTTTGGTGATGCCATTTGAATAACCTTTGTTTATTAAACGGGTATAAAATACAAACATACAAAATATTTTAAACTAAAAACCCGCGAAATCGCGAGACCGGCTTGCTACGAGTAGTAAGTGTTGTTTATTTTTTGGTTGGTGTAAGAGCTAGTTACATAAATTTCTAAAGAATTGTACATATGACTAAATAGCTATATGATAATGTTATTTCTCTTTCTTTCATGTTTTATTTAATTTTATGTATTTCATTTTTGTAATCTGGGAAAAAATACTAACTGTATTTAATTTGTTTGAATTGAAAAACGTCATACCTCCCCGTTCCACCCTGTTCTCTGTCGTTTAGGGAGATTTAAAAATTAAAAATTCATATTAATTTAGTTGGGCTGTAAATACGAAATATGAATGAACTCTACATTCTTCATCGCTGCTACGCTTTTAGTTTTAGTATCGCTCGCTATTTACAGTTATTTTACTTGACTTAATGATGGCATGAAGTATAAAATCTCTCCAAAAATAACAGATCACGGTAGCTGGGATATGTTAATAAAATTTACATCGAAACATTCAGATAACCATAACATAACATAGGTACTACCGCACATTTGCATGGCTGTTTTGTGTGTTGAATATAATAAGGAAGTTCAGTGGTTTAAAAAAAATATATAAAATAAATTATCAATCTAATCCAAAATTTTAAAAAAATAGATAAAGAAACCTTTGCGTTTTATGATTTACCCAAATATTTCACTATTTTAAACGAGTTGTAAATAACTCACTATCAAAAATGGGAATCAAGTTGGGGAGAATGGGGTTTGAGCCTCGGACCTCTGATCCGTCAGTCCGCAATATTAGCCACAGGACCAGAATCCGATTAAATTTTGAAAATTTTCAGCGTGTGACGTCAAGGGATCTCTTCGGTGAATTCTGCTGATTGGTGAATTCCCGTAAACCGCAAATATATCACAACACTCTTATCATCGGTTGATTCGGAATAATTATACCCAATTTCCCGTAGCACTAAACTTCCTCATTTGATGTGGCACACAATTCATGAGTTTTGCGAACCAAAACGCGTTTGACATTTATGTCTAAATTATGTTCTAAATATAACACCACGAACATTTATTTATTAGTTTAAATGTGTCTCTAATACGGCTTTGCGCTCTGGCATAATTGGTATTTAATAATCGCGGTTTCTGAAAATCTGGTGCATTGCCATTTTAGGCATAAGGCACTAGGTATTGGCGCTTATGTTCGTGACTTAAACATATGGCCACATCGGCCACGGGACGGGGGAGCGTCACCTGCTCGGCCGCGGCCGCCAGAGGACCTTGCCCCCCCTCCCCTCCCCGCAGGTCGATGACCGCCCCGGCCGCCCCCACCCTCGTCCCGCCGCTGTCGCTAGGCGAATGTTCGGTTCGGCGCCCGACTGCATCCGATATGCGTGAAGTCGCGTCTAGACGTCAAATATTCACAGGGGTAGACGCCACCCCATAAAAAGGACTTTTCGGCTACTCCCACCAGCCAGATCACTATGGAATACAGTACACTCTTTTGCACAACACTGCCGATCGCGAACTATTACGGACGCAGTTGGCATTCGGCACTCGTACTCACTACTCACCCGCGTAGAATTTACGGAGGGTTGGGGTGAATCTCCTACCGTCAGTCTTGGTTAATATTGTGGGTTGGAAAATCGTTTTTAGCGAATTTTTAACCCTATTTATGTTTATAATTATTGAATTATTGAATCTATTCTTATTTACGAGTGAAAAAAAATTCGGCTTTTCACAATTTAATGAATATTTATGTGATGCGTAACATTAATGACAAATACGCGTGATTCACCGTAATAAGAATTGATCTACTCGTAAGTAATGGTTGAAATGTGTTGAACATGCATGTCTCATGTAAATGTTACCAATCAAAATATTTTAAAGTAAATATCAACATTTTCGTGATAAATGTGCCACTTTTCGTATTTTCACATTGTTCTCGCTATTTATCCGAAGAAGTGGCGCGGTGTAGGTTCATTGAGTAATAATTCGCAACTGCGCACAAACCCTAACATACGTTTATTTACTACTAACAACGAAGAGTGACGCGTAATAATTATTGGCTGTTATCAATAACTCGTATTTTATTATTGTAGGTCACGCTAATCAGCTGAATAATAATACATTTTTGGAGAAATTTCGCGATGTATGATTTCTGTAAATATCGGATGCGCCTGTGCTGTAGATACAATTTCAAAGGACGTGACCTCGTACCTCGTATTAACTAGGATGGTTCGTGGTTTGTTGCACAGATCGTTCCTTCGTAGTCTCCGGTAATTGTATTATCTCCGTATCTAGTGCCTGGCTCTGGATACTGGGTAGTGATATAAATTATTGCTATTTTTAGTTAATTTCATCAGTGTGCTATATTTATTGGCAAACATGTGAAACGCTATTGCTATGCTGATTTACTATTACCCATTTCACAATGTTGCCAAGTTATGTTTTTTTCTAATTTGTCAGGACAATTCTTGAATTTTTTTCTCCTTTGCCGAGTTGGTTACTTTTTTTTAAAAACTCCGAAAATTTTTGAGCTTATTTTACAGGATTTTTCCTTTTAATTTCATGAAGCTTTTTATTTGTATCTCACGTTTTTTGGTCTTCGTTTTAAGGTCTGTATAATATGAGGCGTGTTAAAACAACAGCAATCTCCACCATTGGTCTGAAGTGAGTTAGATATGGTGATAGATAAACAAAATATTGAAAATTAAAAAGTTTCGGAGCATTAATCTCGTATATTTTTGACTCAGTGTATTTAGTTTCGCGACAACGATGGCAGTCTCCTTTACGTTGCGAAAAAAAACCTAAATCTTCAATGGAAGAATTAATGAATTAGAAATAAGTCAATAATTTACCTATAATTCACAGTAAAATATAACTCCTGGCAACAATTAACTAAAATAATACATTATTATATATATATATATTATGAGGCGTGTTAAAACAAAGACGGCATTTTGGTAATATGCAATAAATGTTTTTTCAGTACTTTTCCTAGACTGCATATATATAAATATATATATTATATTCTTTATTTCTATTGATAGTATCCATAAATTTTCTATTATTTGCGTTTTGAAAAATATTTACGGTTCCATTCATTCGTTAATATTCGCAAATTATTTTGCAAGTGATATTGCTTTCGTTAATATCCATCATAAATGGACAATGCTAATGCTAATGATGGCATCACTAGTCACTAGTACTCGTACCGGTGCTGGGTAGTGGGACCCGCTCCACCTGACGTATAACGCCAGGGGCCATTGCTCTTCTGTTCGCCTCCCGCCGTATCACCATCACCAATACACCGATCCTTCTACGAATTGTACAATTTCGACCGTTGACCCTTTTCTAAGTGCCGCGAGTTGACTAGACCACTGAGGGAATCCTTCGCTGGCTTTCTGCCCGCCATTCTTTCTGATCATTTCAAAACGACCCATTTAATACTTCGCCCGCAAAATTGGGAAACATACTGATTTTGCGACGACGCGACAGCCAAGCTCATCTAGCTACATCGTTCAAATTATCTAGCCAATACCTACCTACACTTTCCAAGTTCTCTCGCGAATAGAGATAAAATATAGGTAATATCAGATAATATCCCACTTATCTATGCAGAAATGATCACATTGTATTCTACTAACAATTATCAAACTATGGGTCGCGGTTGAGTTCATTTCGAAAATCTATCTAGATAAGCAACTCTGATTAAATATGACAATTATATTTACATCAAGTGTGTAATTCATAACCACTATGCTGAGTAGGAACATTATTTTCGCCATGTTTATTAACAACAACTTTACAAAAAAAAAATACAGAAATTTTTCGTAGGTTCGTATGTATAACGCACCCTCAAAATATTTTATCTTTGATATGATAATATGTTTTTGATATAAGGTTTTTTGTTTTATCTTCATCCGGGTATAAATTATGTATTTCATCAAACATCGCCCAGTAATATTATACAGCTGGTGCTGCATTCAGTACACATTTCGTCGGGATCGTAAAACAACGACGAATGTGCGAAAAATTCGACATTGACTTTCTTTTATATTTGATCTTGAAAAGGTTATATATAGGCATTATTTTCCAGGTTCGGAAAATTAAATATATATAACTCATCCAAGTATTAAATTATATACTTTTGTACTTATTAAGTTGTTAAAGTGTAAAAAAAAAGATAAACTGCTCTTACGTAATGTTGAAGAAAATCGCATGCGTCGTTGTTCTACGATCATGACGATTTGTATTATTAACGATTATAACTTCAAGTAATATTCCAGTTCTAACAATAGATAATATTTTTTCCCATCTTGGGAGCAACCACTGCAAATGAATAAATCAGTTATCAGAAGAATAATTTGCCCCGTACTTGTAGTTTATGATCTGCAATCTGTCCCTCTTACGTTTTCGTCCAATTTCGTTTTACCCAACATCCGTGGAAGTGGAAACTGGAAACACGCATGCGCATCCGGCAGTCGCAGCGCCAGCGGTGCGGTGCTGATCATCAGCTTCCTGGATTCCTACAACTACAGACCTTGCCGCTAATCATTCTGACTAATGAATTACTCTCGTTTTGCCCGTGCCGTGAATACTTGAACCGCGAATTTAATATTTCTAACATAAAATTTAGTGTTGCACATTTGTGAAGTCGTGGTGTTTTCACAGCCAGTGTTGTCTTTATTTACATAATACCTATTATTTTATCTCAAGTTTACTCCAGTACTTGCATATGGATACTTTAGGTTACGTGCAGTTTTTAGGTATATAGAAGTTAATAGCTGATTTCATGTTAACTGATTTACTTTATTTAGTGGTTTTATATTTTTAGTCCGAAAATACCAAACCACCTTTCCAAGTCGTTAACTTATTTTTTAGATAATCGTTCAATAATCTTAGTTGAGTATTAAAATGTTTTTTTTGCTTCAATAATAATGATTTTAGCGTTTTTATACATATCATGTTTATGTTCTGAAATTTTACAACCTCAACTCCTTAACATCCTCATTTATGGGACGACAATCCCTTTGTTCCGAATTAGCACCTGTAAGTTTCAAATAAATTGACATAAATGGCTCACTAGAGCTAGCTTTATGTATCTAAACTGGTATGTAATCAGTGTGATCGCTGAAAAGTAAGAAAGAACATTTTTTTGTAACTTTAAACTAATTTAATTATCTTAAACGTGTAATAACTTCTTAATATTTGAAAAATAAATAAACTTTGTTCTGTTGAATCAATTTGCACCACATTTAATTTCAAAATGAATTATCCGGATATTGACTGTAGGAGGAGACTGGCCTACACTCCAAGGCTGTGGATCTGAGAACGGAGTATTGAATACATAATGTACTTCTGTGTGCGAGTATGAGAATACCAACTCATTTATTTGTATCAACAGACTAACATTGTCAGGCACGTGTTTCACTCGTAATATAATTCAAATGCAATCCCCACTCAAATGCAACGAGGGTTGTTACAAATCGCTAGAATAAATCTGAAATGAATTCCGCCAGCATTTTGTAATGTCATCTCCCACGTGATGAGTATTAAATGTATCTCCAAAAGCAGACGAGTCGACGAGTGTAGACGTGCTGAGTTAGGAGAACCCGTTTATCAGCTGGGCATGGGAAAGCGAAGGAGGTGATGGAATTCCTCAGTCGACTTGTGCCATTGCGAACCCTGAATGTTGGCGAAGGTCGACCGACATAAAGACTCAACACTCGACACATCACTCTAGACTCGAGAATCACATTCGAGTGGCCGAGACCCGAGACCCAACAATCATTACGCTCGCGCTGCTTTATATAACACAATAATATTACTATCTATTATAACGTATTACTTTCCATCGCTATGGCACTATGGTGAATAAAAGAATCTCGTTAAAATACCAACGAATGGCCGGAGACAGGAATATATGACTGGAATAATTTAATTACTATATTAACATTTTTCATGTTACCGCATAAATATGTACACAATATGTTGGATGTATTTTAAGGTTCCTGTTCCCTGTATAGTAATTCTATTGGCTTCGCTTTTTTTTTATTTGTTTGAACCCTAACTTTGTCATGTCAGACAATTACGAGGATTTTTTAAAATAGCTAAAATTAATATGCCGCTCGATTTACACCGTTCCAAGACCGGTCGGCATCATCATCATTATTTCCTTATCATTGGCACTTCACTAGTATTCCAATTACAGCGTATTTTGGTCATTTGACACACGAAAGCGAGATAATCTGTCATACGCTTCAAATCCAATTGGACGACTCGAATGCTACTTCAGGGATTAAGTCACCCATTAACAAATATCTTCCGGAATCGATCCCGGGAAATTAGGAACACGAGGCCGACTAATCTCCACCCGATTTCCATTATCAGGATTTTTACCGAGTAGTCATCGATTCGAAAACCCGTCCACGGTTCTGGTTCTATTTCAAAAACTATACTCTATATTCCTGGACATGTGAACAGTTTGGGATAATGTTAATGATTTTTGACAACATGAAGTTGTTAATATTTACATTCTTATTCTTCGAGGTTGGGGTCAGTGCTATGCAAGCTCCTGGCGCCGCTGCGACCTGTGAAGATCTATTGTGACGGGTCCCCGTGAAGAGTTCTCGCTCTCCAAGCCCAGGTCTATAAAGAGCCTGGCGCTGCTGGGAGTTTACATTTTGCTAAATCCCCTTGTATCATGGTGTGAAATATTTGATTTATTTGGCGAAACTTTCTCGGTGTTCACAATTGAAAAGGCTTATTTTATTGTAATAACGCCATTATGAAACTTAACTTTCTATTCTTTATTCTGCACTATTCCCTTATTCAAACATCTACAGTAGGAATAAAAAATGTTGCATTGTTTAGTCGAATTGTACACTCGTATGGTGTACAGTATAATATTAGTGTATTTTATTTTTTTAATGTTAGAAATATTTTTATATCGAACATTTTTTTGTGTTTAAAAAGAGATTACGATGGACTTAACTCTGGGAGATAAAATATACCCCACACTTCAACGCTCAGTTCAGGTACACGAACTTCCATCAGAGGAGTTGGTGAACCCCCCCACACTCCTGCCAAGATGTCTAGACTCTAGACTAAATTCTAACACTTGGCTTTTAAATTCCTTAAATTATTTACCTTCAAATATTTTTTGTGATTTCTATTTACATAATGTATTTATGTAATTTCTTTAATAATTATTAATAATAAAAAATAAAAAAAAAATGAGTATAGTGAACAATGTTTCGAGTTTGTCCAAATTTTTGTAGACAAGAACTGGATTCAACTCCCTGGGGAGCTGTTATATAATATGAGTATATGAATATAGAAGTCTGGGCATATACAGGGCTTATGACCTGCCATAAGTCCTGTATATGCTCAGACTTCTATAATCCCTTATCTAAAATGTTCTCCATCTCTGTTGTAGAATATAGTGAAATCCAAAACTCGTTTTGACTATTTTCTTTACGAATCAGAAAATTCTTACAAGTATTCGTAACTTCTAGAATGATTTGAAGAGTATATGTTTGGTGGCTATTTTATTCACTGTACATGGCGGCGTTGAGTTTACCGGGCAGCAGAAAACCCTTTGTTTTCTTTCATGTCTTTATTTGAGATGATGTAATTAATAAAACAATAATTGTAAAGCACAGCAGAAATAACATAAAAACGAACATAATAACATAGTTGAAGACTAATTTTGTAAACGAGAAAAATGCACAATAGGAATCAATTATAAAATATAAATATGATAAATCATTCGAGATTAATGTAATTTTTAAAAGTTATATACCTTCTATTTTCTTAGTATTTCACACTCAATTAGTTAACCCTTTGTTCTGAAACAGGTATTGTAGATTATCGGTCATGTCCGCATCTGTATGGATATAAAAACAAAGAAGCGACGCATCCACCAGTTATTATATACATAGCATCCTCGCTTCTTCACCCCCGCAAATGTTTATTGCGACGAATGCCTCGGACGCTTGGAAACGTGTTTCGGCGACTTATTTCAGAGACTGTTTGTTTATTCCCAGCTGTGGTAGGACAGATCACGAACTCCCTCACGAGGAATAAAGACCGCGGCCGCCAAGCTCGACAGAGTTCGCCAACCGAGACGATAATAGAAGTTTTTCCGTGAATGAAACTGCAGCGCAATTTTCCGGGGGTCAACACTCCCGCGTCTTTTTCTCCTTGAACGTCATGACGTTCTCGCTAAATTGACTTACATTTTCTTATATAGGCATACGGCGCTGTGACGCATTGATTAGTGTGTGATAAGTTATGCTAAAGATAATTGGTTTCGGTATAACGTCGCTCTTCGCATAGTGTCACAAATCTAGTGCCATCGACAGCCACTGACACGAGACACATGACCACTGACGACAGAATAAATATAATGTCGCTTAGCTACGGAGACTAGAAACAACATTTAGAGCATTATACTCATTCTTCTGCAGCAGTGATTGTACAAGGTGACCGGTGATTGTATAAAAATGTTAAATTTATTGTAAACATATTTGGATATTATCTCAATTACTTCTGAGTTTACAATATAATTGTTTGTATGCGATCGGATTAATGTGTCTTAATATATTTCGAATCTATATTAAAGCAATCGGAATAATGATCGTTCGTGTGGTTTAAGATATTGAATGTGTTTATAATAAGTTGTGATAGCTAACGCTAGCACAAGTCACAGAGAGTTCGAGTGAAATCGTTGTGAGATACGAACGAACTTACGAAACGAAGGGGTGACATGTTAAGGGATTTAATCATTTTCTGAAAACGAAATGAATCTAGTAAGACGGTAAAAGCGGGCCGATTCATTATTCTCTCTGTAACAAGAATTTACAAAATACTATAATCGACATAGGCTATTGTGATACAAGTAAATACAGTTTTTACTACCATTCGTGTTTGCAATGTGGTCATGGGGATTAATGGCAATGTCCGTTAAAGACCTTTCATATAGTTTTCCAAACTCACATAAGAAAGGGGGCAGTGAAAGTAATAGATTTAAATTCAATTAGAACCGCGATATATGAAATAGACAATTTTAAAAAAGTAACTCGTTTATTGACAAAAAAAACATTGATTTTTTGAATGAATGGAACCGGTAGGAAGACTCGCGGTCTTTAAAACGGTCTCGGGTATGTGGAGGAAGTACTTTCACTGTAACGAGAGTGGTTTTTGTGAAGTAAAGGTAAAACATTGATTGATATGGCGCGATAACACCCGCGTGTTCATTTTATAAAGCGAAACAATTTTTAAAATGTGTATTCTATACTTATTGCCGATAAAATGCCGTTCCGTTTATTTATGTTCCATACGAAATACAAACAGACAAACCATCACGCCGCTTCCCTGTAAGGGTAGACAGAGAAGATAGAACGCCATATGACCCTGTCTTGATAAACCCCATGCACGCTCGCCGATTATTCCGACTTGACATGTCCATCTTCGAGTATTAGATTTGGTCATGCCATGTCTCTCGGTCTTCCTCGATTTCTGCGTCTATCAACATTCGCATCGTAAATCTTTTTGGCCGTTCTTTCGCTGTCCATTCGCTCTACATGTCCAAACCAACGTAGAACTCCTTCCTGGATTTTGGCGATAATGCCCATCACGGCCTGCCGTGATGTACGGATCTCGACATTGTACATAGTTTTACTACACATTCTCTTTAAATATCGCATTTCGACAACGTAAATTTTCCTTGTAAAATTGGTCACGATAAGGGCAGGTGAGTCGCAATGTGGTGTCTAATAAGTATTTTTATACATTTTACATTTTTTTTTTTTAACATTTTTTTTTTTGCACCACAACAGGCCAGGAGGCCTAATTACAGTAGTGAATTACATCACAGAGCACCCAGGCTTGAGAAAAATCACATTTTATTTTTTTAGTTCTCACCGGGAATCGAACCCGGAACCTTCCGTGTGTGAGTCAAGCGTCTTGACCACTACACCACGGAGGCCTACATTACACATAACGATACAACACGCATATCACACGCAGATGGTGAATGCAAATATTATTATTATGGCCGTGTGCCTGAAATCTTGTGCGTGGTTTATTTTCTACACATCGAACAATTGCGACCTTAGAATGTTTGGCCAAACATTATTATTTTCAAATTATTCCACAAAAATAATATAATTCCTGCCCCGGTTGTAACAGAATGGGAAATCTAAACCTTGAAGTCTGATGCATTTCCACAGATCCATAAACGCATTATACTGATCCAATACTCTTACAATATTCTAAATTAAAATATTCTATGACCTCGCGTAGTTACAACACAACAACAATGGGTAAAAGTAATATAATCATTTTACTATTTGTTTTTGAAATCCCCTACATTACTCTTTTACTTTCTAGACGCACCAATATACATTAATCTTTGTTACGATTTTTTAAAAGTATTTTATTGTCATGTTATATTTTTTTAATAAAATTAAGGTACAATGCAATAATTGGTACACAACTTTTTTTTTCAATCCCGGAAAATTTTTTACGAAAGGAAACCTATGTCTGAATGCAAGACGTAAACTACGGTAACTCCACATATGATGAAATTGATTTATTACTGTGTCGAAATCAAAGTTTTCGTCCTCTATTACATAGTAAATAGCATTTAATCTTAATTTCAACTCTATACCAAATTAGAGGTTAAGGACAGTAAGAAAACATGAAGTACTATTAAGGAATTTTACGTGTGTATTTTTTTAATGCATATCGATATATTTTAGATAACAAATTTACTTTAAAGCCTCTCATTGAAAATTACAATATGTTAAAAGCATGAAAAATCACTAATTCGTCTTTTGAATTGTTGGGTTTTTGGAAATACTGTAGTTTACCTCTCGCATACAAATATATATTTTTAGTTTACTTTTTTACACGGTACTTGCGTGGAAAGAGTTTACGGCGTAGTTTCTTAGATTTTTTTTCTGAACTTTGTTCGTGCGGGAATCGATCCCCTGTCGTCATGTTTCTGTGATTAATCATAATTACTCGTTGACTTACGTTGACTCTGTCGAATACAAATAATTAACACCTATGTAAAGTTAAATTTATTTCAATCAAGTTTTTTTTTTTTAAATGCGAAAGATTAAATTTCAGCGGAGTTTGTAGAACATGGGTCACCCCACCGCGTCCCCTAGACACGAGACTTATTCTGTCACTACTTCGTTTCGTAAGTTCGTTCGTATCGTACGTAGCGGGAACGAGAGCAAAATACCATTTTGATTGCGTTAGAGTGAGAGGGATGCATAAGATACGAACGAATTTACAAAACGAAGAAGTAACAGAATGCGGACTCTGGCAACCCGGCCAGACGTGCGCCAGCCGTGGGTAGGGGCGGGGGCGGTGTACTAGAGACTAGTGACGAGGGTTGGCGGCGGGCGGGCCGCCCAAGGCCGAATGGGCGGGATAAATACCACGTGTTAACAACCTACCTTTACTAATTTCTCGATATCTCTTTCACGCTGCACCATTTTTTTTACTCTTCTACCCCTTTAAATATTTAATACACAGTATTATAGTATAAAACATGGATATATATATATATATGAACTTACACATTTTTAACAATCCACTGAAATGCATAAACGAAATGTCAAGATTTCGGCTGTGTACATCGATTTTACAAAATAACAAATTAGTTTTTAATGTTTATTTTTACATAAGAATATGTATATGTAAAAATACATATATGTTACATATTTGAAAATCCACTAGGAAGTGTTTTGTGCAATGTTCTTGGTCACGGGAGGTTATTGTACATAAGATATTTGTTTGTTTAATTTAATATTTCACCAGAATGTATTATATTATTATTATGGATAACTTATATAGCGCCATTTTCGTAACATTTAAAAACATTTTTTCTGGCGTTGTCTTTAAATATTATTATTATGGATAACTTATATAGTGCCATTTTCGTAACAAAATACCTCAAGGGCGCTTTACATAGTGATTCTTTTAAATTTGTAATTGAATTAAAATAATTTATTTTGTTGTCACATGCTACGGATTTATTCAAATGATTTAGAGTACAAGTGGGTTTTAAGTTTTTTCCGAAACATCACTTCACTTTCACAGCCTCGCACCTCTGCTGGGAGAGCATTCCGTGCCATAGGGCCTGCTACCGCAAATGCGCGTTCACTAAATTTAGTGCGCTGTTTGCGTAGAGGTATAATAACTTTTCCTCTCGCCGTAGACGTAGCTGATCTAAGCGTTAGACGCCTGTCAGCAAGTTCATCTGGAATGCATAGTTCCCTTAGATATTCCAGAGCAGAGTTGTGCAGTGACTTATACATAAGCCAACAGAGTTTGTATTCGACCCTCTGTGGAAAACGTAGGCAGTGTAGTTCCCGAAGTAGTGGAGTGATATGACTGAACTTAGAGATTCCGAAAATAAGTCTCACTGCGGCATTCAATACAGATTGTAGGCGAGTCATTTTGTTCATTGGTAGACCTGCATAGATACCATTACAATAATCGACTCTAGACACTACAAACGCATTTATTAATTGACGGGCGGCATCAACCGGCAAATTTTTGCATATGCATTTAATTTGTCTCAGCTGGTAGAAGCATGAATATGGCTGATTAATAAGTATTCCTCACTGGGAATAACAAAATGTACGTATTCATATGTTTATTTTTTATTTAAAAAATAATATTAATTTAAAAATAATAATGTGAAATATTACATAAAAAAATATCAATGTATATTGTATGCCAATTTTTATTTATGAAATAGATATTCGATAAAAACGATTGCACAGTGAATGTTTTATTAAAATATTACAGTAATAATATTATCAGAGCGCGAAATAGCTAAATATGCCACTACTATATTGTTAGCTAACAGTTTTTCTTTCCTATACAGTCCGTCACAAAACTTGTGGAAAAGTATATTGAAATTAAAATGTCTCAACTAAATATTTTAAATCCAAAAATAACCCTAACCCTCTATGGCTTTTTTTATGTAGTTATTTAAATTTATTTTATTTTAGCTATTCTACATTCGATGCCTTTTTTCGAGAGATGCAATGTACTGACTCGGATTTTATTTTGGTGGAAAATTTTAGATTTTTTAAATTCCTTGTATCTACTTCAATGGGATTCTGACTATAAGCAGTTTGAACTCCGACAATAGATCACTTGCTTCGCTTATTTTAAAAGGATGCTTCTTCTTAATAACTTTATGATTGGGGGCTTTGAAATTTGAGATAGACCCAGTTTCATTAAAATCCTTTTGAAACACTTTATCTGCAGGATAAACTCCATTGCATTTCCTGATGGATTCAGTTTCTAGCCAGGTATATGTATGTCGTCTTTCTCTTGTTTTTCCTTATGCACCAATATACAAGGGTTATAAAGCCATACCTTCCTGCCGTAAACACTTCACCAATAGATAACTTCAAAATTGGAGGGTTTGAAAATCGATTGCCTCTTGCTTATGCAACCTATGTGTAATGCAAAGATCATGTTTCTCTTCGATATCTGTAATACAATGGCGGATTGAAAATGAAGCTACCTAAGTAGGAAAAAAACTGTTTTTTTTTTTCAAAAACAATTTATTTCTTAACATAGTCTCCTATTACTTCGACACACTTAGTAAGACAATATTCTAAACTTTTTTATACCATCTATTCAGGAACCGATTTCGGGAACCTCTCAAAATACGCGTTAGTATCGGTAATCACTTCATCGTTTGAGCTGAATCTTTTTCCTGCGTGCGAGCTATTTTTTCAAGTTTGGAAACAGGAAACAGGAAAAAGGCACTAGGAGCTTAATCTAGACTATAAGGTGGATGATCAACCAATTCGAAGTGTATTTCACGTAATTTTAGCATTGTATCTAAAACTGTGTGAACCGGTGCGTTATCTTGAAGAAAGAGCACTTTTTTCTTCTTTAAATGTGGTCGTTTTTTCTTGATTGCATCATTCAATTGATCCAATAATGCACGATAATACTTTCCTGTGGTTGTGGATCCTTTTTCAAGATAATCGATGACCAATATTCCGAGTGCATCCCAAAAAACTTGCATTGATGCAAATGTTGTTAAAAAAAAAGACTTTTTTTTTTAAACGAAATATTTGCATTCTTATGATTTACCCAGATATTTAATTTTGAGGGCCATTTTCAACGAGTTGTAAATAACTCACTATTTGAAAATGGGAATCAAGTTGGAGTAGAGTGGGATTTGAACCACGGACCTTTGAGTTTTGAGTCTGAGACACTAGCCACGGAACCACAACCCGATTCCTACTGGCTTTAAATTTGTAAAATAAAAATCGAAACGCCACATGAGGCGAATATCGAGTTTTCAAAAAACATTCCTAAATTATTGTTGGTCTAGATAATTTTTTTTTATATAACTGCCCTTTGATTTCATTTTGGTAATATTTCAGAGTTTGTCTCTCAATATTTGTATTTAATTTAATTTTATGCTTTGTCTTTTAAAAATTTCTTAAAATGGATTACTGGCTCAGTTATATTGTATTTGAAATTTATTTAAAATGAAACACTTAAATTAATTTTAACCACATAAAAGTCACACATATTAATATATTATAACACAACTAGTTTCAGGTATTCTGAATTACCCATCATCAGGTGTAAATATAAAGTTTATATTAAACTTATATTATAAACAGAATACCTGAAACTAGTTGTGTTATAATATATTTAACTCTTATGCGGTTAAAATTACTAAGTGTTTCATTTTAAATAAATTCAAAATGTTTTTCCACAAAGTAAATGCTGAAACAATAAATAACATATTGTATTTTATTTGCCAATGTGAGTGTTTCTAGTAATTTTTTGTTTAAAAAATCAATAAATAAATTTTATTTGAATGTTAAATTATTTTCTCTGAAAGATAAATGGAATTTAAAAATTTTTTTTAATCCCAAATGAATTGTTTAACTCTTTCACCACGGTGCATACGTACATCTGTGAGTGCCTATGACGCCACTACTATGCGCTGCTCACAGCATAATATGTGAGTTTTTTATTATCAAGAAGGTTCGTAGCTTTAGTATTCATCAGGTATGGCGGTAATGAATTCACGGCATGAACCAAATAAGTTTTTAAACTAATAAATAAAATACGTCCATTTGAACGCGGGGAATAGGTTAACGATAAATGTACACTTAATCAATAAAATAATTGCTGCGTAAAATGATTGAAAAACTTACTCCTTGCAACATTGATCATAACTAATTGTTATTTTTTTTGTTTACACAGCTACGTTGAGGCCTTCTGCTGTTCAGAGCTCCACAGGTTGAGTTAGTGAGGAAGTAGAGGCCGGAGCAGTAGTTGTGTTGGTGTGGCCCCCGCACCAGCAAGACGGAGAGCCCCAGGCAAGCGGGGCCAGTGGTTCGTGTCTCGGGGAGGGCAGCCGTCCCCCCCGCCAAGCGACGCTGGGTCCCTACCTCGCTCCTCAGGCACCAGGATGCCCCCACCTATGAAACACCAAATGATGTTATTTTTCGAAAGGTTTGTCTTTATTCTTATATCAAGAATATATTTTTCAATAAATCGTTCTAATTTAAAAGTAGTCTTTAAAACAATTTTATTCTTATTTCAGGTTAGAGGCATCCTCAACAAACTTACGCCGGAGAAATTCCAAAAGCTAAGTGATGACTTGTTAAATATAGGTCTGAATACAGAGTTAATTATAAGAGGCGTAATTATACTCATTTTTGATAAGGCCTTAGACGAACCCAAGTACTCGTCTATGTACGCACAGTTGTGCAAAAGGTTATCCGAAGAAGTACCCAACTTTGAACCCTCGGAGAAACCTTGCACATTCCGTATTCTGCTTCTTAACAAGTGCCGCACAGAATTCGAAAACAGATCAGCGGCCAACGAAGTTTTCGAGCAACATGGCAAACCTCTGTCCCCCGAAGATGAGGAGAGGCGCTATATCACCAAGTGCAAGATGCTGGGAAACATCAAGTTCATCGGAGAGCTGGGCAAGCTGGACATCCTGTCGCACAGCATCGTCCACAAGTGCATTGCACAGCTGCTGCGAGAGCGGCGCCGCACCCCAGACATGCAGGAGGACCTGGAATGCCTGGTACAGCTCGTCAAGACCTGCGGCCGTGTGCTGGACTCGGAGAAGGGGCGCGGCCTCGTGGACCAGTACTTCTCCCGCATGGAGACCCTATCGCGCAACCCCGAGCTGATGCCGCGCATCCGCTTCATGCTGCGAGACGCCATAGACCTGCGACGGGATTCCTGGGTGCCGCGCAAGGCCACCAACAGTGAAGGCCCCGTGCCCATCCAGCAGATCCGCCAGCAAGACGAGGGCCGCGGCTACGGCGGCCGCGGCGGCGAGATGGACCGCCTGCGCCACCAGGAGGCGCCCGGAGACTCGCTCTTCCGCCACGGCCTGAAAACGCGCGCCGGCATCGTGGACGAGTGGTTGCAGGGGCTGAACCTCAGCTCGCCCTCCACCAACCTGCTGCCTCCCGCCTCCCTGGACAAGTACTCCTTCGGCTCCAATGGCTACGGCAAGTCAGAGGGCCGCGATTACCGCGCCCACCGGGGCCAGGGAGGCTTCAACAACTACAACCAGCGCCAGCAGCAGGCCGGAGGATTTAATAAACACCAGACAAACAGTAATGGTAAGTCTTTTGGTTTTAATTGACCCTCAAAATTTATCTCAACCTCTAACGTCCCGGGTACATATAACGGACATCTGTTTTTTTTTTTTTCAATACGGTTAATGATTTTTTCATACTGGAAATACTTTTAAACAACTCTAGTGTATTCTTTTGCAACAAAAGCAGCACATAGCATTCAATTACAAATGTTTATGTATTTAACCCATGAAAGATAAATCATTATTAAACTGGCTTTCATAACATATGGGTTTTTAAATCTCTTCAAGGTTATTTATTTAATTGATGAATATAATAATTATTTATTAATTTCGTAAATAAAAATTATCATTTTTGTTTAAGAAATAAGTTTTTTTAGTGGCTAGGTTTGAAGAGGTTATTATATATGTATATTTGTCTCTTTAGGTAACAGTAAAGACATTGCACCCCGATTCAAGAAGGGATTAACTCTGCCTAGCCCAGGTGCTATGGAAGACTTACAGATGAGACCAGCGGCTAACTCGTTGCTTTATAAAGCAAATAACCTCAAACCACAATCCTATCCTCTACATCCCCAACAGCCAAGTAAGTACTATTTAAAGGGTTCATTGCATTTTTTTTTTTTCTGACATACTAATGCCATTTTTTTCTCCTGAATGAGTTAAATAAAATGTATGCCCACCCACAGGCCATGCCTTTGTGGGATTTTTTTGTATTTGTAACATATGTATTCCTATTGTAAAATGCAATGAGAAAATTATAATAAATAAAAAAATAGTAAAAAAATAGAACATTCAAAACTAACAAAATGCTACCGTCTTATAAATGATTAGCAAAAAAACAGTCATAATGCGACGATTGCTCCAAGAAGCTCTTTTTCGTTAGTTAAAAAATGAAAAATTAGAAGTTTTTGGTTGACATATGGGCGTTCTTTAAACCCCGTCACATCCGAAACCACGATGATCAGTATGAGCAATAAGACATATTGGCACATTAAAATATTTTTTTAGAACGGCTAAAATCTTAAAAAATAATTATGTGCAAGGGTTTATCGAACCCCTGTATATATATTATATTCCCTGAAAACCTATTTTATCAAATACATAAACCCAGAGTCCCACTAATAAAGTTTTTTTTTCTTCTTTTTTGCTCTCCTGTAAAATTAGTTATTTATCTTGAGCTCATTCTTGCTGTGTACTCTTCATTTATTAATTTTTAATGTATAAAAAGACATAATATAACTTTTTGTTAATAGTAGAGTTGGCGATATTATTATTAATCTGAATATAACTCGCAGGTTTTATAAGTAGTCTAATAATCAGAAGGATTTTACATTACGTTGGTCATATTGTATAGTAACTAATATTTTGTTATAATCAATTGTGTCATCTCGATTCAAGATTTGAGGCCTAACTCGGGTGAGAGGGGAAATGGAATAGATTTTATGCCGACACCACCCAAAGCTCCGGCAGGTAGCCACTTGGGAGGTGGGGCACCCATGCTCAAGGAGCCTGCTATCACTATCAAGCAGGCACAAGACAAGAGCAGCAAGACCAAGAAGGACAAGGTAATAATTGATCTTTGTTTACAAATATACATAAATTATTACCTATCAATTAATATTGTTGTCTCAATAAAGGAAAACATCGATTTTCATGTTTTTATTCTAATTAATTTAGTTTCATTGGAATTTCTTTCATTGGAATTGCTTTTATAACTAAAATAATACTCACTTATGTATTGGTAAGATGTAGGTTTTGCAGTGCAGATGATGAAACACCTTTACGCATGTCTACCATGTTCAGGACAAAGGCATTAAACCACAATTCTGTAAAACGCAATCTCAAATGTGTTTTACACCGGTTGCTTAGGTCTTAGCAAAATGATTCAAGTCAGTAGACGTTTGCAGGTCAAATCCTTTGGTAGAATGTATCGTATTAAGACCTACTCAATTGGTTTAAAACACATTTGAAATAATGAAACCGACTTTTCCAGAATTCTGGTTTAATGCCTTTGACCTGAATACGATTGATGTTATGTAAATGTGATGTCATCTATATACAATAAACAAAGCCGCATTCAGAGTGCACCATTGGTTAATCCTAGGGATGCGAGAGCACCCACTCACCACCTACCTAATGTTAGCCGGTCACTTCAAAGACTTGGGCTTGGAGGAGATGATTAAGCACTCACTTTTGTTCAGTAGCCCAGCTCAGAGGCTCGGAGGGCAAAAATTTATTTATGGAGGACCCGTCACAACAGATCAACACAGGTCGCAGTGACATCGGGAGTTTATTTGCCACTGACGCCCCATTTGCAAGGATAAGAATTTGTATTGGCGATCATTAGAACTGTTTTTGAAAGGCACAAATGTTTATGTAGTTAAAAGAGTCCAAGTTAAAACGCACGTTTTTGTCACAGGGTCCAAACAGGGAAGAAATTTTAAAGCGTGTGATGGGCATATTGGATACCCTTACTTCAAGTTCTATCGCACAAGAAGAGCAGCCCAAGGACGACCCTATGGATGTAGCAATAGCTGCATATAAGGAATTGAAAATTCCTGATAAAATTGTAAAAGACGTTCCATTTACTGTTCTCAATTATGCTCTAGAGAAATTAGGTGAGTTGTATTTTCAGAAACCTTATCCTTTACTTTTTAAACTCTATACCTATGTCTGTATCTGGGTGAATGTTCTGTGTGTGAAATAAAACCAGAATCTTGGACAAGTGTTTTTGACTCGATGGCTGGTCTCAGATGAAGATCCCGAAAAAGAAAATCGAGTAGAGAAAGGTCCGCCTCGTAGAGTAGTGGTTGGCGCATTCACCTACCATGCTTGAGGTCCCGGGTTCGATTCATAAGAAGGTTGACATGAAATATTTGTTTTTAAAGTAGGTTTTCCACTGAAGTATTTCATTGTCTCTGCACTGAAACCTGAAGCGTAAGACTGATCACCTTACCTTTATGTAACATAAAGAATAGCTAAAGAGTGATTCTATCCGAATTAAATACTATCTATTGTAGTTTACAACATTCATTCTGTTTATTTTCCTACATGCAAATTCTCAAATTTGAAACTGCTATAAGTGTATGCAATATTTAACTATTTTACATTCTATCAAAACTTTTAACTGCTGACAGATTATTTGGTGAATAATGAAATATTGTTTTTGACCATTGTAAGACAACTTTGATAAAAGTATCAACCATTGGGTCTAATGAGATTTTGTTTTATTTTTAGATGAACAGTCTGAAAAATGTGTGGGTTTACTCGTTGCATTGAAGAAGGATTCTCTACTCACGACAGCCGTATGTAATGAGGGCATTCGATCTCTGGCACAAGTTATTTCTCAGCGAGAAGCCTCTACGCCTCGCATCGGGACAGCTGTCGCACAACTTCTAACCAATTCTATGCAACAGGTAAAGTATAATTAATTACATCAGTTCATTCTATTATTTAATTTTTGAAATATCATAGTAAATAAACTACGCATACGTTAGGAACCATACCAATTTCAACAAAAAACTTAATTTGGACTTAACTGCGCGTGTTTGATTTGCAAAAGAGTGTAATTAAAAAAAAACCTATTGTTCATACCATTCTTGTTCAAATTATTAGAGCCACATCCGAATGAACATATTTGATATATTTGTACAAACAAACAAATCGTCGCGCCGTTTCCCCGTAAGGGTAGGAAGAGAGGATAGAACTCCACATCACTCTATCTTTGCATTCAGATCTCGCTTCCTCTTCATTCATACATCTTCTCATGCCCCCGCACCGATTATTCCGGCTTTTAACATGTACATCTTCAAGTATCTGTTGGATTTGGTCATGCCATGTCTCTCGGTCTTCCTCTATTGCAAACACAAAAAAAAAAAAAAAACCAAATTGCGATCTGTCAAACGGCAGCTGTTAAAATGTCATCCAAATTCATCGATTAGTTTATTTGTTGTAGTCGTTTGAAGTAAACAACTTTTGTGTTTCTTGAAAAATGGAAAAAAAGCGAATTTCGTGCAGTGATTAAACACTATTATTTGAAAGGGAAAACGGTGAAAGAGACAAAAGAAAAGCTCGATAAACATTACGTTAAGTCTGCTCCGTCAGATTACATGGTAATATATTGTATTGCTGAATTTAAACCCAGCCGAACAAGCGCTGCAACAATACCATCAACAGGAAGGCTAAAAGGGGTGGTTACTGAAGATAATATCAAGAAAATCCTCGATAAGTTATGAATGATCACCGAGTGAAGTTGCATGAGATTGTTGAAATTGTAAACATCTCATATGAACGTGTGTTCAACATTTTGCATGAACATTTGCATATGAAAAAGCTATCGGCAAGATGGGTGCCGCGTTTGCTCAGAGTTGAACAAAAACGAGTTTGAGAGACCACTTCACAGCAGTGTTTGGACATGATAAAGCGTAATCCTGTTGATTTTTGCCGACTATACCTGAAACAAAAAGTCAATCGAAACAATGGGTGGAAGTGCTCCAAAGAAAGGAAAGGCAGTGAAATCAGCTGGCAAGGTTATGGCCACTGTATTTTGGGATGCACTCGGAATATTGCTCATCGATTATCTTGAAAAAGGATCCACAATCACAGGAAAGTATTAACTTGCATTATTCTATCAATTGAATGATGCAATCAAGGAAAAACAACCACATTTAAAGAAGAAAAAAGTGTTCTTTCTTCAAGACAACGCATCGGTTCACACAGTATTAGATACGATGCTAAAATTACGTGAAATACACTTCGAATTGGTTGATCATCCACCTTATAGTCCAGATTTAGCTTCTAGTGACTTTTTCCTGTTTCCAAACTTGAAAAAATGGCTCGTAGGAAAAATATTCAGCTCAAACGAAGAAATGATTACCAAAACTAATGCGTATTTTGAGAGGTTCCCGAAATCGTAATATTCAGTTGGTATAAAAAAGATGGAATATCATCTTACTAAGTGTGTCAAAGTAAAAGGAGACTATGTTAAGAATTAAATGGTTTTTGAAAAAAAAAAACAGTTTTTTTCCTACTTAGGTAGCTTCATTTTCAATCCGCCCTCGTACATGTATGTAAATACATAGCAAAGTACATACTTAAACAGCAGAAAATATGCGTATTCGCTCTCCATTTTAACTAGAAACTCTTTAAATTGGTGATTATAAGCTTTAGCTAAAACTGTGATGACAATATTGATCATTGAAACATTTCTTCTGGAAATGTCTACGCACAAAGTGGTTCTCGTTGAATGATGCAATAGTAAAGAAGTATCTCGTAATTAATTTTTGACTTCAAAATATTTAAAAAAAACATTTTTCCCCATCTGTATCATTGAAACAATTTTATCGAGTTCAGTATGAAGTTTTTCCATGCATTTAATGACAGTATTTGCAATATTCTCGCTACATGTTGGAACTTCCAGTGGCAATAATCCTTAAAGTTCTTCTTTAGAACCGGTAGAATAAATAAATCGAATGAAGGTGAAACTTGCGCTGTGTGAGCCGCGATCAAATGGCTAAAGAGCCGCATGTGGTTCGCGAGCCGCAGTTTGCCAACCTCTGCCCTAACACATGCTGTGCTGTCTTTATACAGAGAAGCAATAGCCCGTGTCAGGTTTCCGCTCACTTCATACTCCGATTACACCTTCCATAATTTTTCTCAACTCTATCAAACGATTTGCGTGCAGAGAGCTTCTGCATTCCATTATTTAAATTTATGAAATACTTATTGATGATATTTTTTACATTTTCATTTAGTGGTGGACTATTTTTTCTCATTTGTTATAAGTCATAACAGATCCATTGAATAGACTCTCTTGTTGGGTTAATTTACTATGCACAAAATTACTTTGTGTATAAAGTATTTTTACATTTTTGATTATATTAGAACATATGAAAATAACAAATATTTTGTAGCATCGCCCTCTTCTTGAATCACACTCTTTATTTTGCGGCACATGTTTTCTATGCATTTTACGCTTCAATGTCATCCCACTTTTCAATCTGTTTCTCTACAAATTGTTGCTTGTTTATTATCAAGAGTTTTTTAAATCTCCCATTTTAGGAGCTCCCACAGATGTTCAAAGAAAGATGTTATAAAACTGCATTCATAACTAAGTACACTGTCATAAGTCTAAATAACAGCCAAATTTAGACTTATGGCAGTGTACTTCTGCGATGTATGTACAAATGAATAGTGTTGGGAAATTAAACTATGAATTTGTTTGTTTGGTTTAGGGTCTAACTACTCTTGCGGAGATAGCCTCCCTGACGGAGAATGGAGCCCACTACCCATTATTCCTTCTTGTCTTGCAACAGATGAACAAGACACTTGGAAAACAAACCCTTACTGAAATGTACAATAACAGTAAGGTGTGTAATCACATTTTTTTATTATTTAATGCACGTATTTTATGGAAAAGATTGTTGAGAAATTAGTATGTACCAATCACCACTCTCTAAAACGTTCTGTATGTTATATTTAATATAAAAATTGTTTTTAACCTTTCCAAAATATTACATTTTACCATTATGGCCACGAGTTCAATTCCTGTCAAACAATTTTTTTTAAAGATGACTTTCTTACTATTTTATTAATTTAATTAGTTCATAGATTGGCATCTCAAACATAACACTGATGCCTTTTGAATGATAGTGTTGTATTGCAATTTGTGAATCAATTCAGTCTTGTGCATGGTTGTGAATAAGTATAAAAAAAGATACATGGCTAACAAACAGTCTTTCGTGTATCTACTTCCTCTCTTTTCATCAATGTCCCTACCCTTGTGGTGCATAAGGCTCAGTGTTGGTACATCAAATGTAGCGTCTGTTACATGCAGATAACGTGATTAGTCTTACTCGTCAGGTGCCAGTCAAGGAACAATGAAATATTGCAGTATAAAACCACCTTTTAAATTAATACTTTATGTCCACCTTATCAAGAATCAAACCCGGCACCTCAAGTATGGTAGGCGAATGCGCCAACCTCTTCCATACGATGCCGACTTATCTCTGCCTGATTTCCTTTTTCACCTGAGAGTAAAAAAAGTCAAAAACGCTTGTCCAGGATTCTGGTTTTATTCCACATACAGAATTGAATTGAACAGGCTCATTGCATTTTTTATATTTTTGAGATATTAATACAATTTTTTCGCCCGAATGGCTAACTTTCTGTTCTATAAATTGTAGGAAATAAATATGGTGTCACGGCTAGCGAAAAAATAGTAAAAATGCGAGGATTAAGTTTTTTTTATTATTTTTGCTGTCCTGCAAAATACTTAAATATTTTTGCCATGCTGGGAATTTTGACTGATTTAAAGTTAATCGATTTGTAAAATAACTTACTTAGTATCGGACAACCATAAGCTACTATTTTATGACCGTATGCTGAAACTAGAAATATGTAACTCAAAACTACAGAGCGCACTAATTTTAGATATATTCAAATAGCATGAGGTGCACAACATGCCACGCACCTCGGGCATGTAACTTTAACGCCTCATGCGGTGTCAACAGTGAATGAGCCTTGTATCCTTCAAATTATATTCTTCATCTCCCCAGATACGGACTATACTTTTTATCAGAGAAATGTAATTTTACAGGTGAATCTCATGTCCCTGCTGCCCGCGAGTGAGCGCACCAAGGAGAGACTGGCGGAAATCCTGGAGGAACGCGGGCTGTCCTTCCTGTTCCCGCTGCTGCGCATTCAGGCGGAGCTAGCCAAGCAGCTGCAAGCGGACCCCAACCCGGGCCAGTTCTACAAGTGGATCAAGGAGAACCTGGACGCCGCTTGCCATGCGGACCCGGGCTTCGTCAACGCGCTGGTGACCGTGCTCCTGAAGCACATCACGCACGAGTCCACGCTGGCGCCGGGCGCGGCGCTGCTCAGCCCTCCCGACAAGTCTCTGCTGGAAAAGGAGCGCGGCATGCTGGAGCAATACACGCCAGTGCTGCGTTCTTTCCTGCGTCAGAACCTGCAGCTGCAGCTGATGGCCATCCACTCGCTGCAGGTCTTCTGCTACTCCCTCGGCTTCCCTAAAGGTAAGCTGGCTGTTTCACGCCAAAATACGAGTGTCATTGATTGGCCTTTTGACTCCGAGGTTAAGGTGATAAACCCATGTTTCGTCACACATGATGATAGAGTCTGAAAAAGCCTCGCCTTATCTGGAAAAAGGGTCGAAAATTCCTGAGCGCTTTCCACACTTTTTTATTTGTGAGCTCATAATTTTTTTCCTTCAAAATTGTTTGTATGGTTGAATTACTGACATCCGAGATCAAAATTGAGAACTCACAGTCCGTCAGACGGTGATCTTCACTCACATTATCATTGATTTTCTTCAACAAAGCGTTATCGATTGAGGACATCCTTCCTTTTCCGTCCTCATCATGAACTCAGTTCTACTACTCAAAAACTTAGTATACTACTTCCTCAATTCCGCTGGTTCATTATATTACTAGATACGACAATGAAAGAGTGGACTCCATCCTGTTAGAGGAAGTGAATTACTGAACCCATTATACCCCCCACCCCACTGCATATACAGTTTATAAATTTTAAATCATTTACAGTCTCGAAATGAATTGTATCGTATTGTTAAGTATCGTTTACACAGACAATACAATAGATAGGACAATATTGTCTTGCTCCAGCTCCGTGAACAGCCTGATTGCACAAGATAGAACACTGAGACAATACGAAAATTAGGCTGCAGTTCTCACGTTAGCGCTGCGAAAAATAATTTATGACAGCGTTTGTTACAAGCGAGTTCACGAAAAATATTATTTATTTTTTATCAAGATTTATTTGAATTATAAAAGAATTAACAAAATATATATTTTTTGTTATTCTGCCTCCATTTTCAGCAGAAAAAATACACAGGAGCAATGCACACTTGTTGAACAAATCACTATTGTCATAAAGTCCTGTCTGTGTGCATTCACACGAGAACAATGCGGCCGGTGTGGGTATGTTCCGCGGAGACAGTGTCTTGTAACAATGTCCTCTACTACAAATTGCTGTTAACATGCGGACAACGGCCGAGTCCTGGGACAGATAATATTATATTGTCTATGTGTAAACAGCCTTTTAATGTGACTTAAGATTGAAATCAAAAGTAAATTTTTGAAAATTGGTTGAAGTGTTTTTATGAACTATTTTTATACACAATATATCTATGCTTACTTTTCTACAATTTATTACCAATTGGTATTTTTTTCCAGGAATGCTGTTAAGATGGTTTGATGCCTTGTACGATAAAGCCATCTGCGAGGAGGATGCCTTCTTTATGTGGAAAGAAGACATCACCGACACATATCCTGGCAAGGGTCAGGCCTTATTCCAAGTCAACAGTTGGCTCGTGTGGCTCCAGGAAACCGAAAGTGTTTCAGATTCAGACGAAACTGAAAAGTAAATGTGCTCGTGTGACCCAAGCCAGTGGCCAACTCCGTAAAAAGCTTTCGATTACCAATCTTGACAAAATCAATTACATTCTGTGAATTAACAGCTCTGGTTACTATCCATTTAAAAAAAATTACATCAGGCTCTTATAACATCAATTTTATTTTTAATTTAGTGATGAAGCATTTAAGTTCTTCCGATAAGTTAGTTGCATAAAGTTTTACTCCAGGTTTAAACAAAATTATCAATACACAGATTATTCACTGCCAAATTGCATTGTTTTAGTCATATTTGTCAAAAACAATAATTACTAATGTGTTGAGATTTGACAAGTGAGAATTTCCTACGCAATATACATATTTATAATAAAAGAAATCATGTATGATAACGGTACAGCTGGGTAAATATTATCAGCGGACATTAAGATACCTTAATGATTGTATTGTGTTGTATTGCCTTACTGTGAGCAATAAGTTGCCCATAAATACAGGAAACATTGTTACGTTCTTTATTAAAAAATAGGATTACAACCAAAAGGGAAGAATAAGTCATTTTTATCGGTTGCCATTGGAAGATGGATGATAATAAACGGAGTTCATTTTAATTAGTTAATTGTTAACATAAATAGATTGCCTACTTTTTATTATCGGTTGATGCATACCGGTTCCAACAATATCAGCATAATAGTTTAATTGAATTAAGTAATCTTTTTCAATTATTAAATTGTAAGTTGTATTGCCGACTAATCTGATCACTCAACGGAAACTTAAAGCGGATTGAATTTCCGATAGTAGTAATTAAAACATTGTCTAGATATTTAAATTCCTCGTAAGTTTGACAATTAAGTATCTCGCATCTTTTTACTTTTGTATTGTCTTCAAATAAATATTCAATCAGTGGTGTGAATT
The DNA here is from genome assembly GCF_059751315.1 of Micrasema longulum. Classification (NCBI taxonomy): domain Eukaryota; kingdom Metazoa; phylum Arthropoda; class Insecta; order Trichoptera; family Brachycentridae; genus Micrasema; species Micrasema longulum. The sequence goes on along the minus strand of NW_028280226.1, from coordinate 64,854 downwards.
TTAAGTTGCCATTGACTGATGTACGAAGTAAGGCAAATACGTGTCGTTTGAATGTTTGGTATGAATATTAGGTCGCGTGCATGTTGTCACATATAGTTAGTCCAATAATCCTCTACTTCTGCCAATCTCCTGTTCTAATTATACCACTATGATACATGTAAACAGATTCATCCTTTAAATTAAAGCCAGAGGTTTTCTTCATTTTCTTAATAAAAAACAGGTCACAAAAATGCTCATTTCTGTTGCAGATTCTGAAGACTCAATTGTACCATTCCTTTGGCTTTAATTAGTAAACTTATTGTACCAGTTCCCACAGCTCATTAGAGAGTAGAAGTTTAATTAGAATTCCTGCCTTTAGATTTTCTATTAAGGTAAAAGGATGATCATTTCTTGTAAGGTGTACATAACGAATCGTATACCTTTAAGTCTCCTGTAAACCCTTTAATGTATTTTGATACTTTGTGAAATATATTTTAATATGTATTTGTTTTTAATTTTTTTTAAATATATTTACTCTAAAAGTATAAATATCTATTTCTTGATTTAAAACACTTGTACAGTAAAACAATTTTTTTCTATTTACACACTTTCCAAGTAATTAGACAAACATTTGATTTGAACTGTCCTATTTCTAATTATTTTAGATTGTTTCCAAGAAGTATGTTTTTAAAGTATTTGGAAATCTAAGTATATTCTCTTCACGTTCCATAATTTCTATAAAAAATGCCAATTAATATATTATTCTAAAAGTACTTGTAAAAGTCTCGTATCTTGATAGTATGTTGTGCCCTGTCCGACTAAATAGGTGTAATTGGGAATGGAAGGCTAGAAACAGATAAATCTCTTTAATAATACATGTATTTGGAATCAAATCATTAAAAGCCTTGGTGTAATTTATTACAACTTTGTTTTATTTATTCTCCCTACACAAGTAAATACATAATTACATTTCCACTCTTATACATATATATTATACACTTAACACGCTACTTGACACTGCGTGTCAGACCATCTCGAAGGTTTCCAAAATGTAAGGAGCTGAAACAATGAAAAGGAACAATATAATTTATGAAATGGTAATATATTCATATGTTAATGTACAAACACCAATGAATATGCTGACTGGTTTCGGAATGTAAGTACATATTCCTCTGTTAAGGCATACAATTAAAATTGCTAAACAATTTTAAATCCATAGAAAGGAAATTTTCAGGTGTTTCTCTGGTAGATGAAAAAATTTGGTACCATCTTACCCACATCAATAACGGTTTCAGTTCTTATATTTCACTAAAATCAACTAATGGAAAAAACATGATGTTCAAATGTCGCATAGTGATAAACTGGCCGATGACAGATTAAAAGCTTGGTAAATCTCAAGGCTTTTTCAAAAAGGATATCCATCTTAGTTGAAACATCAAATTTGTAAAATATTGCGTGTTCAGCTCACACAGAATATTAATTTGTATATTTTTTATCTTATTTACGCTGTTAAATTTTTCCCCATGTCAAATAGGAGTTAATACACATAAGTAAAAAAGCTGAATGATTTGCGCCATAAAGTGAATTTTGAAGGAGACTCGAATATTAATGTAATAATTATATATATTTTTTTAATTTCAAATCAATTCCAAAAAAATGCAGGTGATACAGGTGTTATGTAAAACTATTAGGGTTATGTAGGATAAATACCAAAACAATGTAGGTGAGACAGTTAGACATAAAGTATATCGTGGGTATTCGCGAAAAAACACTAAGTCAAAATTTTGCTGTTTTAACTTAATGATAAGGTTATACTGTTGAAAAAATACTCTACAATCTGCAAAAACACTAAGTTCTATCTACACTACAAGTCGAGATATTTTCTGTAATAAGTCAATATAACATGTAAATCCGTTCAGGGAAAAAGGACGCCGTACTGGTGGGCCATCAATAACAATATGTCGGATGTATTCAGCAGAGCTTATAGAGCCGTACTGACTTGAGAAAAGGTGAGTGTTGGTCGGCGACATGATATCTTGGATATGTCTAGTAAGTGATATCTACATGCTTTACTCAGGGGCAAACATGGCAATTATTATTTTCGTTCTTTTCTCTTTTTACCAATTAATTATTATTATACCCAATATAATAGGTACTGTACATTAGATAAAATAACTTTTTTAATTAAAGAAAAAAAAACATTTCTCACAAAGTGACTAAGCAGGTACATTGTGACTTCAATTTGAATTCCCTACTGTGGTATTATTTATTAAACTATTGAATAAAATGTAGTTAATAGATCAATTTACCATTTTTTCAAGTTGGCTTCGTAATGTTTGGTCTAAAAAAAAGTTATTTTGTTACAAACTTTGAACTTCAATTACCTCAGAAGTAGTAATTTTGACTCAATGCTTTTTCCCAGAATACCCACGATATACCCTTAAAACAGTACAATAAAAATCCCAACTAGTCTTGCAGTTACAGATGGTTCTAGACCTCATTTACAAAATAATAGGTACGAGATAAATTGAAAGTTGATAACATTTTCATACGGATACTACGAAAGGCATGGTAAGTGTGATGCCAAAATTCAGCTTTAGCACAGCGATGTTCAATTGATTTCAGATTTCTAATGAAATATTTAGTACTCTTTCATACTGAAGTTTAATGAGCTTACAATAGTCAAATGTGACATTTAATTTGTCATTACTAAGGGTATATTATCCAAAAACGTACTGTTATAAACCAAGTCCTTTTGATGTTTTTTTGTAAATATTTATTGATAAAACTCCATAGTTAATCATTGTCTTGAAGATGTCTAGTTATGCGAAAGCGCTCGTTATTCAATAAATAAAATAGTAAAACTAAAACAAAAATTTGTAATATTTTATCAAAATTATTATTTTGGATTTTTTCATAAATAAAACTTTTATATTTCCTGACAACTGAAAACATGATTCTTATCCTCCAAAAATTTTTTCAGCTACCACTTCATTTAAAGCAAAACAAATATTGATGGTAAAGTTTAAATTGCTAGTATTTTATAAAGCTAACCTAAAAACTCACCTATCTTGATAGCGCTTACTAGAAAAGCGAAGGTTAATACATTTTGAATTGTATTCTCTCTCACTTTGCGCTTTTCTTCAGCGGGATCAACCCTTTCCCCTAATGGCAGACGGAACATAGTAAATATTTATGCGATTTGTGACTTTACGCAAACACTTTTAAAGGTCACAAAATGACAAGATATCTGTAGTCTGTGATGACAATATAGACGACATAAAGCAAAGACAAATCGAATTAGAAGCAGAAGATCAATGCATATTTCTCATAGATTTTCTACAGAAATGGGAACCGGCGTATAAAACCATAAAGATAATGCAGTAATCGAAGCGCCATAGAGCCATCATAAAATAAATCTCGTAATTTATAATGAGACCACCGACTAGATGAACGCGAACCATACAAAGAATCTTCAATTGGCAAATTTATTGTCATCAAGCGGAGGCATCGCGGTTGGATAAGCCACTTACTGCGGGTGCCTTCTAATTTCTAAAAGACGTAACTAATCACCACACTGCCTACTTTACATCGGCCATTGGGTTTTCCAAATCTTGGACGTCGTCGGAAGTTTATTTCAGAACTATGGGACGCGAATCTGACTTAGAAAGACGCACAGTCTTTGATAGTCGTCAGTGAGACCTGGAAGACGCTTGTGGACACTATATGCTCAAACTAATAATTATGATGACGTAAAAATGTTAAAAAAAAATAGAAATATAAAAAAATGTTTGCTTCACAAAAATAATACGAGGAGAGTTCAAAATCGTTCTGACTATTTTTTTAATCACTGGAATACTCAGGCAATTTTCAACTTTCGCATCAATTGCATGATTTTATCATTACTCTAACAACATTATCCATATTTCAATCTCGAAAGTTACCAATAATATATTTTTTGTGGGTAGTCATTTTGAACCAAAAGTATTTGTCAATTTTATAAATAAGCTTTCTCCTTAATATAAGTTTATGTTTCACAGTTTTTGAAAAACTGGAATATCATAAATATAGCAAAAAAAACCAATGGAAATTTCACAACATTTAAATGACTATTAATTGAATTTTCGCTTTTTAAAAAATGATGAAACAAATTTTTCACGTTTGGTATAAAATTTGTCAATATAAAACCTAAAAATATTACTATTGTAATAATACTGTTTAAGCTATGAAAAATAAATAAATTTGGAAGCATAATGCGTTTGAATTTATTGACTTTAAATTGAGTAATTGAAATTATTTTTGTGCAGATTGACTATAATGTAATTAAAAACAACTGTGTAAGTTTTTTTTACAACTATATAAAAAAATACATTCGAATAGTTCTATAATACGAATGGTTTTACTTCACAATAATACAATATTTTTTATTCCAGCTCCTTTGAAAGAGTAGTTCAGTTCTCAATCAGCCATATAACCATTTTAAAGTATAAAAAAAAAACAGAAAACAGATAAAGAATATCAATAATAATAATAATATAAAACAACAAAAAAAACATACTAGACATAGTAAAAAGGGAAAAGGATAAGATACTACCAAAAAATAATAAAAAATGAAATCGAGTAGAATAGGTAGCAAGCGTCCAGTTCCAATATGCTGCCACAATCTCGATTCCCAGCAATGTTCCACCAATTGGCTGATTATAAAGTGAAGGCTTTTTCTCAGCTGTTTTCTGAGGCCTGCTATCCAATGTCACAACAATCCATCCTAGTGAGAAAGTCTAGCACCAGCAAACATCACATTTAGCAACAGCTTGGGTAGGGCTCTATATTCATTGTTATAGCACACTTTCATATCCCCAGCACTTAGTTGATTGAATTTACACTATATATAGCCCCGTATTTTTGTAAGTAAGAACGTGCACAAAAAAAAATATGGCCATAAATATTTCCATCTTATCTACCAAATTTTCCAAAAGAACATTAAAAAATGTATATACAAGATGGCGATTTTTCGCTCAGCTGCTAGCCTTTGAATGGCGATGCATAACGTTGTATTTAATATGAAAAACAAATTATTTATGAATTCGTCTCCGCGTACATTAATTGCGCTGACGTTAAACTAATTAAATGAGTCGTGTGTTGTCAGCTTTTGCGAAAATTGATCGATTTAAGTGAAGTGCAATCTGATTTGACGCAAGCTTGTGAGTTATTGACAGTTACAGCAGGTGATCCTGGGATTGATTTCCCAGACTATTTTCGCGAGATTAGCGATTAATAAATTTTCGTCAAGCTGGAGCGCCTACCAGAATACTTAAGGGATACTGTCGACTGGTTTATGGGGTACGTAACACATATTCAACCATGTATTTATATATTTTAAAGAAACGTACTGCCGTTTTGTATTATTGATATGTATGTTTGTTTTCTTCGTGAATTTGATTTGTTATGAGCAGTTTCTTTGACCCTTTCAATAAGTTCTATTTTTAAGTACACTTAGCTCATTTTTTTCATTTATCGTTCAATCGTCTTGCGTGTTTTAAAAATATGCATTAATTTATTTCTTCGTTGCCATGGTGATTTTTATTGATTCTTTTTGACCTTTCTACACTGTAAATGGAACAAGTTTATCGATGATACAATAAATAAATATCATAATATGTTGAAAATTTACATAATATTATTATCAAACATAATGCAAAAGACCTGCTTATATAACACCAATAAAGTTTTTTTTAAGAATACAAGTATTGCACAATCGACTATAATATTTATTTTTCAGCGCGGTTAGGTACTTTGGACATGAATATTATTTTTGCAACTACCCATAAATTGTATAAAATAGTAATTTGATTAAAAATTATGTATTATAATATGCATGTGATGTTTATGTATTATTTTCTTTCTACTACGGGGTTTTAAAAGTAGTTAGTGACCATTTTTAAACTTTATTACTAATATACAAAATTATACAGGTTGGTATTACCATGAGTTATACAACGCATTCTGAGACATGTGTCAATAAGTACAAATAATAAAAATCACAAAATATTTACATATACCTAAATACTAAACATAGTTAAAACCTATTGTTATTATTAATTTATTGACAGAGTTAGGACTTTTTTGTAATTATTAAAGAAAATAATAGGTACACTTACTACCCACTTTAATTATTAAAAAAAAAAACATAATTAAGTATTTATTGACCACTATTTTTATTATTGAAACCGAGATCTTTGATAGCTAAGATGTTAACTTTCTGCTGTCAGGGATAGTCAAGATAATCACAGTATTTCATCATTTGCTTAAAAAATGTTAGTGCGTATATAGAAAAAATCTATTTATTTATTTGATCCATCCTCTGTTTAAGGCTTGCTATGCCGTTATTTGGTCCACCATACAATAAAATAAGAACCTTTTATCGTTAACCATCTCAAAATGATATGTTTCCAAAACAATAAGTATTATGTTTATTACGTTGTAATTATTTTTTTTTTTCATTTTCATTTTATTTTTGCACCACAACAGGCCCGGAGGCCCAATTACAGTGGTGAATTGCATCACAGAACACCCAGGCTTGAGAAAAATCACATTTATTTTTTTTTGTGTTCTCACCGGGAATCGAACCCGGAACCTTCCGTCTGTGAGTCAAGCGTCTTGACCACTACACCACGGAGGCCGCCAAAATATATATTTATAAAAATAAATGTAAACACGAGTTTTCACTCTATTCCGTTCTCAAATAATATAATATACGTAATGATTACATATATTATATTATTTGAGAACTTAATCAATACGATAAGAGTTTCAAACCCGAAACCTTAATGTTCGCGCATTTAAGTCATCGGGTCCCATACCTATCACTTGATATATTTTTATATTTAAATCTTTTTGGTTTTTTTTATTGAATGTAAAAAATTGTTTTACAATTTTTATACCTGAATAATTTTCGTACCTATTGTGTTGTTTTTTTATTATTTTTTCGAATTGTTATATACATTATACTACTGATGGATTGGATATTACACTAACGGCATAATCGAGCTAGAATATTTTTTTAATTTTTTTAAATATAAATTTGTATTTATACTTTTCCCAATTGTACACTTTATTTGGGTTATTCTAACAAGATTTACGTCTGTTGGGTGATCTAATTATCCCCAATTTCAATAATTAAAACTATGGACAATGATTGTTAATTGTTAAATGATGTTACATAACATCATTTCCAAAATATTAAATATTTTTGAAACACAAAAAGAGAACCATAACATGAACAGACAAATAAATAACGAAACTCTTAATAGGAAACGCGGTTTGACTTTTCTCGATACAAATGTATTCTCGTATTTTCTCCCTGGATTGTGGCACTAAAACAATGATTACACACTATATGTATTTCCCATTGGCGTGTCCCTATAATTTGTTTTTTTGAATAAATTGTCTATTGTGAGAACTTGGACCATCTAAAACCGTTAAAAGCGCCCAGTTGTATCTGCCGTCTTCGGACGTACGATATACAAATATGATAACTATTTTTGAAAAACGCAAAATTCACCGACACAGCAAATTTCATTATTTTCGTTTGGTTCAGGGGAGTCAAACGTTTCCCGGGGAGATAGCAGAAAATATATGAGATTTCCCTCAAGCCTAGGCATTCTGTACTTGTGATTCAGCACCGTAATTAGACCTGGCCTGTTGTGGTGCAAAAAAACACTGTTTATTTCTCGAATTTCATTAATTTGGGTAATGTTTTGACTCGAATGCTTTCTTACTTATTTACAAAACGTTTTATCATACCGTGTGAACGCACCAGGGTAGTCAGTACCCTATGTATTTGTATATTACCTATCACCTGACCCTGACTCAATATTATCAACGCAGCCCGAGCATACATACAATATTAATTTGTATTGTAATTCACGTGTGCAGCTACCTCCGGCCACGGAAGGCTTCGCGGGTGTTGAAGTGCTTCCCTTCTCTTCTCCCCTCTCCGACGTCGCAGTCGATCGCTATCCCTTGGCTGATTTCTATTTCAGTACATATTTGTATACCGTCGACGATCTTTTGTCGCTTTTCCATCTAAAGTGTTTGCGTCTATTGGCGGTTTTCAGCACGTTATTCTTATTACCTTTGTTTTTACAAATGATTTTTTTTAATTCGAAAATATTCACTCGAAGAACATTTTTTTGGATATAAAATAATAGTGGCTGAATATAAATTACGCTTATTATAAATTATCAGTATTATTGTCCATTTTTTTACGCGAATTGACAGTAAAAGTAGTATTTTTTTTATATATGGGCAAATTATTTTAGGCCATTATTATACATAACGCGCTATCCTTTGTGATGTGAGAATACTAATGAATATAGTGAGTTATAGATCTCTACTTTTATTATTGATCATTAGTTACACTTAGGGCCGTCTCAGGCCATACGGGGCCCTTGGGCACACAGAGGCCGGGGGGCCTGGGCTCGTGGCCCACGTGCCTTTACGGAAAAGATGGCCCCGGTTACGCTTGTAGCATTGATCTTATGCGTGTATGTCTAATGCACTAATAAATACAGAAAAAAAAACATGCGATATACAATAGTGAACTTTTCGTTGGATTTTATGTTCATCCACTAAAAAATGTTTGATAACAGTAAAACACGACAAAATAAGTTATTCATTTATATTCGTCGGTCCATAGTCCATACTCTATACGTATACGGAATACGAGGATAATAACTTTGCGAATCCCGTTGCAAATACAGATCAACTCTCTTCGCAGCAGATATTCGCAGTAGATTTTTTTAAAGGGGCCGCTTTGTTTTTTATTTCATTTGTCATTAAATACAGGAGTCTTTCCAGAAATTTGGAAGATATCTAAAGTTACTCCTATACACAAGAGTGGCTCTAAGTCATCCGTAGAAAACTATAGACCTGTAGCTGTACTTTCAGCGCCAGCTAAGGTATTTGAAATTTTAATTATTAAAATCATCGCTTCTCGAGTCGAGCCATTTATAATAGATGAACAGCATGGGTTCAGGAAGAGTCGCTCGGTCGAAACAAATTTAATGATATTACGGCTGCATTAGATGCAGGACATCAGGTTGACTGTTCATATAACGACTTTGCCAAAGCCTTTGATACAGTCGATCATGATGTTATGTTAAACAAGTGAGATCAGTTTCTCGGATGGAATGCTAAAATTAACCTCCGGAACCAAAATCAATACGTTTCACATGGCTTGTTTGCATTAAAAAAAATAATACTTACTCAGGTGTTCCCCAGGGATCCAACCTGGGCCTATTACTTTTCTCTATTTTTATCAATGATATTTAAAAAGTTGTAGTCAAATCGCGTTTTTTATTATTCGCAGATGACTTAAAGCTATTTTTGAGGGTTAAAACTTTGGATGATTTTCGTACTCTCCAGGCGGATATAATAAACGTATCTGAATGGGGAAGACGAAATAAATTATTGTTCAATATTTCAAAATGCTCAGTTATGTCTTTCACCAGGGCCCACAAAACGCTTTTCTTCCTCTATAGAATGAATGACCAGAATCTTATGCGGATTGCGAAGGTTAAAGATCTAGGCATCACTTTTGTGAGTTCCCTGACATTTCATGATCAGATCGAAACAGTTTGTAGTAGTTCGTTGAAGATGTTAGGATTCGTCTTGCGTACTGCCAGGGTTTTTGGTAGTGCACGAGTATTGAGAATTCTTTATAACTCGTTGGTGCGAAGTAGACTCGAGAGTGGCTCCAATGATTTGGGGACCGTGTGAGTTGAAGTACTCTCTTATGGTGGAGAGGGTTCAGTAGAAATTTCTTCGGTTTCTCTACATGAGGGAGTGCAGATATTATCCATGGCTTTATCCCACTGAGTTCCTCCAGGGTATGCTTGGTTACAGCAGTTTGAAGACTTCAAGGAATGTGTATTTAACAACACACTTCTTTCGATTGTTGCGCGGTATTATTTAAAACCCTGAAATTATGCGGAACATTAGCTTTTATGTTCCGGATAAGAATAAGAATAAGACTGTTTCACGTTCCAATATACAGGACCAACCTGCCAATGGTTATGCCTGTTGGAAGGGCTATCTCTATGTTGAACAATATCACTTTAGACATTGACATTTTTTACGTCTCTGAGGGAGTTTTTCGTTACAAGATTCTCTTACTTTTTTAACATGTTATTCTCTGGATATTATGTATACTAATGTGTTTTTTTTTATTTATTTTTATATAAGTATACCTAATTTTACCTAATTATTTTAATTATTTCTATATGTATGAATTAAGATATTCCATTTTGTAATGTACATTTATATGAATAAATAAATAAAATTTATATTGAAAACATACGATTATATTTGATACTCGCCTCACGTTATGTACCGGTATCGGATGATCGGAGCTAAGATTCCATTGGCATCGATAGCAAGATCCCTATATAGTGTCAGCTGATCTCTATTTACGAGGGTGAATCAAATATAACATAATATTGGACCTCCTGGCCTGTTGTGGTGTAAAAATAAAATAAAATAAACCGGAATTATTTTTTAATTGTCTATTGAAAAATATAGAAACACAAACACTGAAAATTACCTTTCTTCATAATTTCCTGATTTTAAAACGCATTTTTCCCAACGGATCGGTAATTTCTTTATCCTGTTATCGTAAAAAGAAGGTGGTTGTGTCATCAGCCATTTGCGCACGAAAGCTTCTACTGCCTCATTGGTGCGCCGAACAAGTGATCATCACAGGGCGATAGGTCCGGACTATGGGGGGGGTGTTCCACTGTTCTAGTGTAGCCCAGGACAACTCTTCAAGTTTTTGCCCAGTAAGGGCAGCTGTATGGGGCCGGGCGTTCTCAAGGAGTAGGATAACGTTTCTTAACAGCGCGAATGTTCTCGTTTGTCACCACTGGTTCTCGGTCTACGGTGGTGACTTTAATTTTCGACAGCTTCTCGCCCTTTCAAAAATTGTCGGTGCTATGAATACACTTGTGTCTTTTGAAGTGTCTCCTCAAAATTTCGGATGGTTTCACCCCCTCATTGGCAGGAAACTTTATTGTAATGAGTTTCGCAACGGACGAAGGTACCGCCATCGAAAAAAACTCCCTTTTTCAAGATTTTAAAATAGATATAAAGAACCATTTAAAGTAAAAAAAATATTATTTCAGTGGATTAAAATTATAACAAATAGTTTTTACTTTGACATGTTCTGTCATTGGTAACCTAGGTGAAAATATAAAAATAAACCGTAATTATGAAAACTACGTAGTTAAAAACGACCACACCGAATTAAAAATTTTGCCTTTCTATTTTGTAAAATGTAATGGAGTTGTCGGAATGATTATGTATATTTTATGTACACATAAAAGCCCAATGAGGGCGCTTAAATATACAAAATAAAGTAAATATAAAACCAAACACGACGTTCATAAAATTGACCCAATACATTCAACATTGTTAAAAGAAGATTTTCAGCAAAATCAAATTCAATTGGGTACCAGTGTCTTTTTATCAATTTAACGCTTATCAAGAATGTCCATCTTCGTGGCCTTATATTTTTCTCTTTTTAGCTTATGTAAAAGCGTATATTGCTTGTATGGGCGTGGGGATATAGCTTTCAAAATTAAGATTTTTTCTGCTCAAAAATCACAAACTTCTTTGCGTGGGTATGGCTTTCGTAAGGCATAAGGATTTTGAGACCCGGTTATACATTTTTTATGAATTGTGAATTGCAGAACTTGTCCAGAAAAAAATACTATTCCTTAACAACGTGGACAGCTTTTACATTGGCAATGAAGGGTTTTCGGGTACAGCATTTTAGATTTTAAAAATCCTTAATGAGATGCAGTGTAAAATTAACTTCAAATGTTTTTCCGCCAAATCCCAAGTATTTGTTAAAAAATTGTGCGGTCTGTTTGTATATTTACCACGATTGTCTGCAAAGATTTTTCTTGACAGGTTGACTTATATATTTGGAACTCTTTTACAACTTCCTATTTTACACTAGTGGCACGGCAGCAAAAACCATATATGTTTGGACCCCGCACTCAAAGGGTTAAAATATATATCTAACTGTCAAATCGTCGTGACCGTAGAACAACGACGCATGTGCTTTTCTTCAACTTTACTGGTTTAATTTTTTTAAAACTTAATGTCACAACTTGATAAGAACAAAAGTATATAATTTAATACATGGGTTATTTTTTTTCAAACCTGGAAAAAAAGCCTTTATCTTACGTTTTCACGATCAAATATAAAAGAAAGTCCATGTCGCATTTTTTGCACATCCATCCTTCTTCTACGATCCCGACGAAATGTCTATGGAAAAGGGGCATTTTTTTAAAACCCGTTTACGCATGGAAAATACAATATTGTTTTTTCCGGCACTCGAACATTATCCGCGTGTAAGTAGCAATAGCAAAAAATTGTCCCGAGACATCGCCACTGAGATAGACGGGCAGGATATCCCCGCGGAACAATGATTACCCCCACCACCGCGGGCGACCGCATTGTCCTCGCGTAAACACGCACGGACAGGACTTTGTGATAGTGGCGATTTGCTCGATGTGAACGTGTAGCTCCCGCACATTTATTCTGCCGAAAATGGAGGCAGAAGAAAATAATTTTAATTTTTTAATATTTAGCCAAAAAATACTAAATATACTATACATATAAAACAAACACCACATTTTCCACACATTACTCCATAAGCCAGACTCCTTATTCACAACAATGGAGATACCAACAGAAATATATTTATTTAGTTTTGCACCACAACAGGCCAGGAGGCCCAATTACAGTGGTGAATTACATCACAGAACACCCAGGCTTGAGAAAACTAATATTTTAGTTTTTGTGTTCTCACCAGGAATCGAACCCGAAACCTTCCGTGTGTGAGTCAAGCGTCTTGACCACTACACCACGGAGGCTGCCAAAATAAATATTTATAAAAATAAATGTAAACACGAGTTTTCACTCTATTAGAGAGGTTGAAACGTAATTATTAATTATGTGTGTACCATCCATTTTGTAATTTTATACTTATTTTGTCAAGATTTTTTCAATAAATATTTTTTTCAAATATATAAAAAAAATAGAGTTTTACATATTCTCGTCACCATAAACATGAATAAATAAAAAATAAAAATAAACAATTTAAGTGATTCTTTAACAATTTTTGTTTAATAATAACAATTTAACATCTTGGTATAAAGTATTTTCGTGAACTCGCTCGCAATAAACGCCGTCGTGTACTCATTTTCTTAGCGCTCACGTATGAACTGCGGTCGAATTTTCGTATTGTCCCAGCGCAGCGTTCTGTCCCGCGCGGTCGGAGCGGGGACAAGACAGTATTGTCATGTCTATTGTATTGTCCGCATGTAAACAGCTCTTTAGGCTTTTAGGCTAAGTCAATATTTTAGATTTAGTTTTAAAGATTTAAATGCCGTATATTGGTAATAGGAAAGCTAAAAAGTGATTCTTCTAAAAATTTAAGTTTGGATAAATTGTCCTTTTTCCAGAGAGGTCGTCAATTAAGGGTTGGGCGTTCGTATATTTTGCGACACACTCAGTGACTAGACACTAGACGCGGATTTGTAAAAGTTAGGTTCTAGAATCCCACATAAAAAAGTTTTTGCTTATGTCGTAGCTTAAAAAAATAGTTTTTTCTTGAAGTTTGATCTTAAATGTATTCACAAATTTCTAAAACTCCGCTAATTAGCGTAATTATGCTAATCTTATCGTGTAATCAAGAGTTTTGAAGTATGTAAGTACATTATGGATGTCACTTATTTCGTTTAAAAAAAAATTCTTCTCTGTTTTGAGAGTGCTGTTTTGAATGTGCGGGTAGTTACTAAGTCAATGTACATCACGTAATCTAGGAGCGAAGGAAGTTTTCTGACTACACTGACGTCACCCTCATATTTATCAAATCTGAGGCACTGGGGTTACCTCATCCAGGTAATGTGCCTGTCTTGGGACCGAAAACCAGTCATTTATCACCCTCTATCCCAGTAGATCAATGATGTCTAGCACTAAAACACATTACAACATTTTTATTTTATTGGAACACTCCTTTGGATACTGGAATTAACGCTTTTCCTGATCATTATTCATTGGTTGATTTCATACGACCGTAAAAATCCATACGGCACGATAAAATTACATAGGGTGGATTTATTTTCATATTATTTAATGGCAGAAACGCACTAACTAGTAAACCACGAGGCCGAGTAATCTCCACTCGATTTATTTTTGCAGGTTTTTCACCTGCGAGGAATAACCATGAAATAATAATAAATAAATATCAACCCACTGAATCCACCATAATTTTACCGTGTCGAATGAAGTCGGACAAAATGTATAAATGATTTCTTCTGTTTGATTTATTCTCTAATATTAAAGTCAGAAAAATTTTGCGTTTCGTCAAAATGTGTTGTTTTACCTTTTTTTATACAACGGATTTAGACTATTTTGACGAAAACACAAGAATTATTTAACGTCTAACTTTTTTAAACTTAACCTTTTTTGGTGCAACATCCTATAGATGTAATTATAAATTAAAACCGAGATATTTACAAATATATATCTTGGTGAAATTTAGTTTTAAGTACTTCTTTTTCTTTAGATATTTCTTTCTTACTATATGTAAATGTTATATATAAATTTTTATTATGATTTGTTTTAATTTCTTTGTATTATATACTTATTTTGCTATCTTATTTTAGTTTTATGTACATATTATTACTTGTTACTATATTATTATTATTATTACCATACGTAAATAAATATTATTCTTTCCCAAAATGAGTTTGTTGTAACTCCTGGGAGTACAAAAAAAGTACGATTTAATAATAAAAAAAAAATTGAAAAAATTTCCCCTTTTGAGAAACTGAAAACAGTCTTAATATTTTTTTTAATATAAATTATTTTCCCAACTAATAGGTTGGTCGAGATTTTATTTTAAAAACTGAGTTAAATTTGATGCTATTACATAAAATGCGGTGTTTTGAAAACATAAAATTGTAATAATAGATTCCTCACGAGTTTGACGTCGACTCGACATGTGACAGGCAGTAGGTAACGGCGTAGGTTCAGAATGCCTGGCTGTTCGCAGAGTTTAGTAATTTTATGTTTACAGGTGGAATTAACGAATTCGTACGATATGTTATCTTCAGTAGGCGCTTGCGCATTCGCGCCGGAGCATTGTCTCGTCCAGTCGCCGGCGGCGATGGATGGTCGCGTTGGCAATAATAATTGTTATCTGATTGTATCGGAACGTTATCAGCCGCTTCCAGTTCCCAGTACCGCTGTGCCGCTCCGGGTGTGAGGTGACGAGACTGCCGCACCGGTTGCAGGTGTCTCTCGGTCAGCCCGCCTGAAGCCCTCGCCATTCGCCATATCGCATCCAGTGCTTATCGCATCCTCTGATTTGAATGGCTTTATCTCAGATCGCTGCGCTTGCCGGTAGTACAGAAAACTTAGTGACTCATGAACTGTGAAACAATTGTCTGTTCTGATTACTGTGAATCTCTTTCCGTAGTCCTCAGCGTTGCATTATTACGACACCGACAGCGTTTTAACTAATTCAAAACGATTTCACAAAAGGTTTATGCCTCGTAGAACGCGTTGGATTAACGTTATGCCGACATCATAATATTTCGGCGAGTTTGAATAATATTTCCTATACAGTAGCGGCACACAGTGAGTTATTACCAGCGGTGGATTATGCTAGACAAGCTTACTAAAAGTAGTATAATATTATGAAATTACTCATCTTGAATTATTACATTTTTTTATGTAGAAAACATGACAAACTTATTTTAATGCTTTAAAAAATGATGTGGGTTGTGAATCACTTCTTATTTACAAAGGTTGTTGTCAATGTTATTGGTAAATCGTAAACGAATAATTCATACTCAATGAACGCCGTAATAACTGTCTGCGTTGGCAAAGTACACACTTATTTTAAATAATTTACATAAAATACTGCTTTTTAAAATTATTATTTGATTCACATCTTTGCTTAAAAATATTAATAATATATATGTATTTTTTATTTATTTTTACTTAATTTCCTTTTACTATCATACAATTTTATTTTGTTTTAAATCACTTTTAGTATTTAAAAATATTTTTATTAATCATTGTATGATTCAAAGTTTTCTTTAAAATTATTAATGATAGATATTTAAAAAAATAAAATAAAATCTTTTACGACAAATTATCATTGATATATGTTTTTATTTAACAAGTTTGTTCGTATTTTTCTTCTATTAATTGTTTATTTTTATATAATACATTTCAGCTCAAAGCAGGGTTTTACCCAAAGAGCTGAAATATGTTCAACCCGATGTAACTAAATGTTTGTATTTGAATAAATATATTTTTTTAAATGATTCGCTATTTTTAACTTTGCTGTTAAATCTGCATCCTTTTTCTTTTGAAATTCTATCCTATTTACGCTTTTTTCAAATTGCTACTTAAAAACATTGATTAAATGCAGTTGTATATTTTTATTAAATCTGTACCGCCATTGTTTTTTTTTTATTAATGCAAGTATTCAAGGTTTACTTAATTTGATTGGAAAGCGCCCGCTGTTTTGAACAAAGGTACCTTGAAAGTATAACACTTGCTTAATGTTTTATGCAGTATGTAGAAAACCGTGTGTCGTATGGGTCCAGGTTTCATTATATTATTCACTTTTATCCAAGTATACCAGAACCAGAAGGCGACCGCATAAATATTACACAGCACACACAGCTACGAACTCTTATTACTCACAATGTATATGTATACGTATACGCTCGCGAGTGCGTGCATTTCGTTGAGCGGAAAGCGTCTTAAACAAAAAACTATTTAATTTGTATTCTCATTTTTGAAAACAATAAAATAAACGGGTAAACTAAGTTTGTAAATGTCTGGATTTCGAGTGTATTACACGTTATGTGAAAAGTGTCGTTTTCTTCAAAACGTCACGCTAAGCAGTGTTGTTGTTTTGCGATACTAAGTTTGGCCGATAGCCTACTTGCACCGATGTCACTTTTAGAGATTACGTAAAGCGTCAGTATTGATTCAGTGCAGTGCTTATTAGTTCGAGTGGTTGCCGACACCAGGTCGCGGCGGAAGATGTCGGTTTTATAACGCGCGTCACCCTCGGTCGCGGTGTTTTCCGGCCGCTTCGGCGGGTGTCCTTGCGGGGGCGGAGCGCCCATGTGGCCCTCGGGCATGTTCGCGCGGGGGGCGGCGGCGCGAGCGCTCCACGTGCGCTACACGGCCGTGGGCCCCCCGCCACGAGGGTTCACGCTGCCTCTGGACGTCGAGGAAACTGTCACGTGTTTCTGCAGGTAAACGGCGCTTCTTCATGTATGCCCCAACGATGACTGTACAACTGATTTTTTCAATGTAAACATGCGAATAAAAACAACTCGTCATTGTTGTACTGTCGATATTCTAATTACATACCCACTTTTTTTTTTTTCTTGTTATAATAGTTGATCTCGGATGCTGATTTGGGTATTAAGGCATCCCAATCCCGAAACAAATAATTATCGAGTAACACGGAGTAACGATTATTTTACCGTTTGACCTCCTTTGTAAACTCATTATACAGGGTGTTCATTAAACCCTGTCACATCCGAAACCACAATGATCAGTGTGAGCGAGAAGACATATTGGCACATTAAAATATTTTTTTAGAACGAATAAAATTTTAAAAAATAAAATATCAAAAAAAGCAAATGGTTGCCAACTTCTGCAGGGGAGAAACGAGGATGTGGAGGGGGGAATCTGATACTGCGCCGCGCTCCCCTCACTTTTCCCCTGCAGAAGTAAGCAACCATTTGTTTTTTTAAAATATTTTATTGAAAAAAAATATATTTATTCTAAATATATTTTTTTTATATGCTAATATGTCTTCTTGCCCATACTGATCATTGTGATTTCAGATGTGACAGGGTTTAAAGAACATCCCGTATACTGTCCATGCGACTCCACTGTGGAATCGTCCACTATCAAAGATGTTTCTACGGCAACTTTATTTTAATCACTTCTGAAGAAACATTTCCTATCTCTTCCTTAAACTTCCCCCCTTTCCTTTCTTTTTTTTCTCATTTCCCTATTGAAGACTGGTTTTGATATTAATTTATTTATATACACAATGCACATTTTGCTAGTTCTATTGGTAGGAAGAAATTGCCATCTGGCAATAAACCTGACAGGATGCAAATTATATTATACAAGAAATTAAATACAAAGTTATTTTCATTGCTTTACCCTCTAAAGCTGCTTTATTTTTTAGATGAAAATAATAAACCTGCTTTAACTATCAAAAGAATTGGTCATCAATTATATTGATACGGGAAAATATGAAGAAAAGTCAGATCGCGTTTCCCTTCAAGATAAAACATTACTAAGTATACTTACAAGTTTGCTTTATAATGCTTTTACGTAACCAAAGAAACAGGTTTGATATTCTTAAATAAAACCATTGACCTATTAGTATATAGACGCACACTGAGCCCACAAAAATTTTGACACTCATGCCCAAACGCTTAGTCATGGCCAACGCGTATTTAGTCATTCTTTAACCGCCAGCCGGTTTTGACGTGAGCTTGATATTTTATTTGAAACCCAAATGCTCGATTGTGCGTAAAAAGGTGTAAAAACTGTTCGGAAAAAACATGGTGTAACTTTTCGTTGATAAGTAGGAACCTATTTACTTGTTTATGATGGAGTTGATGAATTCTAAATCTAAAAATAATTAATATTCAAATATTGAATTCAAGTAGGTATCTAAGTACTTGTTTATGTTTGAATTCCAAAACATAAAATAGTTGGTTTTCAAATATAAAATTATTTTTTCAAATGTCAAACTCTGCTCTCCTCACCAACAGGGGTGCACTTTATTTATGAATGCAATTTTCAAAAATGTATTGAATGTCGGTCAATATTATTTTAGTATACCAAAAATCCAGTAACGTCTATCCAGTAAAATAAATAAATGGGTAGAAATTATAAAGAATTTAATGAAATAATTTTATTGGGATCCATAAAAAACTAATGTTGTTTGACATTAAAAAAAAAATTACATTCTTCCAATTTTTTTGTAAATGCATTCTCAGCGAATGCAGCTCTGGGACCGATGAAAAAAACATTTACGCTCCTAACTTTTTTCTGTTTTATACATTGAAGATTTTAAGAGTTATAAATATACTCATGGTAAAGATCTACATTTTGCTGAAAACCGCACGTAAATCGATCCAGTAGTTATTGAATCTATCGAGGACACACATACGAACATTACATTATATATATATAGATGTACATTTTCAAATACTATTAGTTATTATCAATTTACATGACTTAGAAAATCTTAGAAATTGAAATAAAAGGTTGAATTAAATGTCAGCAGTTAAAAACTAGACGGTATATAAAACGGCAATGTGACGGAAAAATGTAATTTAGAGCAATTATCTATCCATTTTTTAATAATCTAATAGTCTCAAATTTCGCGGTAATGTAAGTGCATAATATTATAATAATATGTACATAGTTCACATTTAAGAAACCTTAAAAATGTTTAATAAATCTATTAAAAATATACCTGGATGACCACGACGATAAGACACGTATTGATATCCTCGTTAGTTATGTTTGGATTGCTATCTTCAATTTGTTTAATTTATAAGCTATTTTTATTAGAATTATAAACTTTCTGGCCGCGATTACAAACTATATCTTCATCGGTACATATCGAGATGGTATAAAGTAAAATCTACAGGGTGTTCTTCAAACCCTGTAACATCCGAAACCACTATGATCAGTTTAGGCAAAAAGACATATTAGCATATCTAAAAAAATATATAGAACGAAGAAATTTTTTGAAAAATATATATATTTAAAAAAAACAAATGGTCGCTTACTTCTGCAGAGGAGAAACGAGGGAGGCGCGGCCGTGTGGTTGACGGTGTATCAGACTTCCCCTCCTCGTTTCTCCCCTGCAGAAGTAAGCAACCATTTGTTTTTTTCCTATATTTTATTTTTTAAGATTGTAGTCGTTCTAAAAATTTATTTAAAATTATATACGACGCATAACATAATATTATACATGATTATTTTTGTGCTTCGGTTTACATAAATTGTGAGGATGTGCGGTGACAGGGAATTTTTTTTAAAAGTATTTGATCATTGTTTTTCCGCCACTGTCTTGCAGATGCCTCCCCGATACTGTGTGCGAAAGAGACTGGCTAAAAAAGACAACATCGACGTTTCGTTGTCCCGTTTTCCACAGCTCAAAACTGAACCGATTTTGTTAATTTTTTAGACGGAGTATCAGAATAAAGTTTTCTGTATCGGTACGTCTTGTATTTTTCAAAAATAATTATCATATTTGTATGCCGCGCTCCTAAAGACAGAGTAAAAAAAAAAAGGAAAAAATATTGTTTAGTAAAATCATGTCTATTTTTCCTTTTTTTACCTGAATTAGTTTTTAATTTTAGTGTTTTTTTTTAATATATTATTTTACTGATTTATATCAAATGTATCTACATAAAATAAGCATATTATTATAAATATTTAAATCTACTACCCGTACATTTATTATTAAATGATTTTTGATGTGTATATCAGTATAATATCTTGTGTACACAATAAAGACAATTGGTATTATTAGTATGTACGTGTTATTTTCTTAGGTACCTTTCTTTGGCGTCAATACGTTAACACTTCAATCACGAACTCGCGTTTCACGAACTCGGTAATTTTATTTTAACTTTTTAGCAACAATGTGTCATAACATGTCTTCTTGATAAACAGAAAAATAGATGAGACCCTTATAATAAAAAAATATTTATTTTTTTAATTATCAGTCTCAACATATTACAACTACTATTTAAATACACGGTAGTTTATTTTTTTATATTTAAAAAAAAAAAATTATTTATTCATACAAATACATGTATTTTTTTTTTAAATTTTATTTTCTTATTTTCTTTTATTCAGGAAACATACAGTACAGTTACAAAGTTTAATATTTTACACAATTAGACTTAATTCTAATGGACCAGTGAAGTTTCCATATTATAAAGCAATTATATGTAAGGTTAATTATGAAAGTATAAAAAAGAGAAGGAAAAAGGAAAACATAAATGAAAGTTGTTTAAAAATTAAAATTGACCATTTGCAAAAATGTCAAAATTGAGATTATTGACTTTTTGACATCGTATTAGCATAACGCTTGACTGGTAAAAATGCCATGTCGATCTGACACTCAAAAAAAAAAAGTTTTTAAAATATGTGACCATTTGATAGAAGCTTACAGATTTTTGACAAGTAAAACTGACCAACACACGTGGTCAATTTTGAGAATTTCAAGAATTGACCAAGTAACAATTAATCAATTTTACTTGTAGGTAGATGTCACCAGTAAAGAGTTAATTAGAGTTAGTAGTTAGTAAGTTAGTATACGTTTTGTATTTGAAAGATGTGTTTTTTTAAATAAAAAGTTAATTAGACAACTTAGAAATCTTAGAAATTAAAAAAGCGATTCATAACAAGAAAACAGTAATTAATAACCAAATAAACAATATTTCAGTGTCAGATCGACATGGCATTTTTACCAGTCAAGCATTATGCTAATACGATGTCAATAATCTCAATTTTGTCATTTTTGCAAATGGTCACTTTTACTTGTATAACCACGATATATTTATTAAAAAAATAACGTATCCCAAACTCTACAAGGCCAAAAGCCCTGTGTTGAGTTAGGATATACTAACATAATAAAAAGTGGAAGCATGTACATTATTGAATAATATAAATGCAATGCAGGTGTTGATGAATTCAGGAATTCTCATGTTCATCATATTTTTATTTATCTCGTTGCATGGAATATTGAAAGACCCGTTGCGTTATTTCGATCGTTCTGTTGATTACAATAATCAATCTGATCGTTTTAGGTATCCAGGTGTAACAATTGAAATCTTCTTGGTTAATCCTTTAGAATTATTTTTGAATCGGGTTGTGGTCCCGTGGCTAGTGTTGCGGACTCACGGGACTCGCGGGAGGTCCGAGGTTCAAACCCCCCTCTACCACAACTTGATCTCCGTTTTCTAATAGTGTGTTATTTACAACTCGTTGAAAATGGCCACCAAAATTGAAATATTTGGGTAAATTATAAGAACGCTAATATTTCTTTTACTTAAAAAATAATAATATATATTTTGTGTTAATTGTGTCATGAATCGAACCCAGGCTCAGAATCTTATACACATAAACATAGCGCGAAAAATGATTGAGTTATATATTATGCTACATCTTTTTATTGTTTTTTTTTTATTTTCATTATTTCCTGTTTGATGGTCTATAAAATGTTCAATATTGATTTGTTATTACTGATAATTATATGAAACTATATTCAGTATTTCTGCCTGTCTCGAGTTTTATTTCCGGGGAGCAGAAATGGTTTTTCCTCTATATTTCATATTTTTCTTAAACTGTACAAACCGGTACCAACCTGAATAATACATATGTATAAAAGTAATGGAACAATTGTCTGGTTTTCTTGTTAATTGTCAAGATTTATTATTTATTTATTCTGAATCGATATATTAATGTATGCCCCCATGTACGTGTAAATAAAGAAAGTGTATGATTATTAGTATAAAACTTGTCATCTTACAAATTTTTTTTTAACCTGTTCGCAATTTTATTTATTTTCGTGAAATAACCTTTTAAAATGTAGAATTAAATAATTGCCTTGTACACGATAACATTCCTACGCATGATAATAATTTACAAATATTAACACCTGCATTTCCACCCTAGCAGGAATACGGATATGGTGTTTCATTACCCCTTTACCACAACGTTTCCGCATCTCATACTTCAGAGCACGTGACAGGAAATAGCCTCTTCCCTTTTAAATTGCCATGAACCCGGTTTAACTTAATAGCGTGCATTTTTAAAAACAAATGAATACATTATTGATAAACTAAGTAGGTATGTGTAATGTAACAAAATGAACGCAGTACGTTTTCATTCAATAAACATATTTACATAAAACAATTTATACAAATAGATATAAAAATATAAAACCTAACGTTTAATTTTTCAGTTGGTTAACTTTGAGAAATAGTTAAAAATGTGAATTGTCCCCTTAAACGAATCCTGAAATATATTTGTATACTTTAACTGGATGTGACTTTTTGACAGCTACTGTACACATACTATTATATTCTTTTATTCTATCTGCCAAATTGTCAAAATAATGTCAAAATATTACTTATGTGTGAAAAAAAACTTATCAGTTTGAATTGGAATTCAAATTAATTTATTTTACCAAAATAACATTACGAATAACAAAATATTTAAGGCGTTATATTTATTTATTTATTTATTACACGGCACAAGTGCCTTTTACAATATAAAATATAACAATAATATAATGAGTTAGTTAGATATACAAAAATTAAAAACTAAAAAACAATATTAAAACATGGGTATATATTTTTTTTAATAACAAGAAATATGTACATATACATGTATATATGTCGACATACAAAAGATATAAAAAAAATATAAAATGAATAAACACCAGATCATTAGCATAAGTAGCTTTTGCAAATAATTCGTTAATCGTTACTATAGAACATCATAAAATATTTATAAAGAGATGATTTGAATTCATAGATACTCGAGTTAAAAATGTCCATATGAGAGGTAAATTAGTTTCCTAGTCTGTGTATACGCGGTATTGGTGAGTGACAAAGATGGTTAGTATTGGGACAACATATCAAACCAGGAACCCTTGTGCAATGGTTCGACATTATTAAGGTATAATACTCTCCAATAGCAAGAGTATGTGTCTCTTAAACATAGTTTCACTTGTGTGAAAGATGTCGATCTTCAAAGTGATAATGTTCAGCTGCCTGACTGTTCTTCCAATCGGTATAGCCAGAGGCAGGTTAGTTCTGGAAGCCGCGAAGTCAAACAGTATGTGCTGACGCTGTCGAAGATAACCGTGTGAAGATTTTAAAAATGAGTCAGTGTGAACCCACCCCTTTTAAGTTGCAAACTGTTGGTCCCAAGCATGCCCTAGAGAAATGCAGTGGGATAGAGCCGCGAATAACTACCATACTCCCTCATGTAGAGATATCTCAGAATTATTTTATGAACACTCCAACGTGAGGGAATAGCGAGCCTCGTGTGGACTCCATATCAACGAGGCACTCTCAAGCCTGGTCCGAACCAACGAGCTCTACAGGATTCCGAGTGTGCTTGGTTCATTGAAAACCCTGCCAGTTCAGAGAATAAAACCCAACATCTTCAGTGTAAGGTCACATGTTCTCTCTACGTGAGCATGAAAAGTCAATCTGCTTTCATAGATGACCCAAAGATCCTTAATTGTCGAAACATGCATGAGTTGGCAGTCATCCATTGTGTATCTGTGGTATACAAAATGCAATGCTCTTGTGAAAGATAACATTATGCATTTTGAAATATTGAAATACATTTTGTTGATAGTACTCCGGTCAAGGATATTGATATATAGATAAGATATTGTAGGCGCAAGCAGTTGACTGGGTCTTCTATCTCAAGGAATAATTTCAAGTCATCGACAAATAAAAGAAATAACGAGAAGTTGATGACCTTCGCGAAATCATTTATAAAGATGGTTAAAATGAGTGGACCAAAGTGTGACCCTTGTGGTAATCCGGAATAAACTGAGAATGATATTTATTGAAATATTACAAATTAAGTAAACTGTTTTCTTTTCTCTAAGTAGCTAATAAAAACACCAAACTCAACACAATGTAAGAAACGGTGAAGTTATATAATATCTATTTCAAGTTTTATAAAAATATTATGTTCATTATTACCATTTTTATGAGACATCACCTCTGGGTAACTCAATGGCTAATTCTTTAGAGTAATCTCTACGCTCTCATTATAATGATTACAAAAAAAATAATTCCTTATGCTACCCCGTAGAGCATAAGGCATCGCAATGGTATTACAATTGCAGCGTACTTTGATTATTTGACGCATAAAAGCAAGATGTATTTTTTTGCTTCGGGTTCAGTCTAGAGACTGCAATATTGCAGTAAAAAAATCATCCATCTAACAAATAAAAGTTTACCTAGGTACCTATATCAATCAGTTTTTTTCTTACAGTAGTTTATATTTTAAATAATTAATTTACTTTTTTTTAAATGTATATAAAAATGTATTTCAAATTAATTAAACTCTTTCGCTGCCAGATCAAAATATTGAAATCTCGGAAAAAATCGAACATGTTTCATTATCATATTGGCTCGGAGATCAAATAATAAAAAATGCAAAATAAGGCGAGAGAATACGTATATATTTTTGTGGAAAATCGTTTAAATGATAACTCGTCAATAGGCGGAGCTGTAATATAGATTAAAAACTGCTTTCCAATTCCAACTCCGCTAATTGGCCTGGTTGGAGTTGATCCGCAGTTAACCTGTTAAGAGTCCTCCTCACCAGGGAAATCTGTTCTACGAAGGACTGTACAGACATCTTTATAGATATAATTCCTCTGTACGTGTGATGTCACCGAACTCCTCCTAAATAGCGTAACCGATTTACGTGCGGCTTTCGGAGAAATATAGATCTTTGCGCTGTGCGTGTTCGTAGATATTAAAATCTTCAATCCAATAAGTAAAATAGAAGTAAGGAGCATAAATATGTTATTCGTAGATCCACCAGGGTTGCATTCGAGGAGAATGCATTTACAAAAAAAAATAGAAAGATGTTTCTATTTTGTCTATAAAAAAGTTGTTTTTGAATGTTTACAAACAGCATTTGTTTTTTGTGGATCTCAAACATGAAGATTTTTTTCTAAATTCGTGAAAATTACTTCCCATTTATTTCTTTTTACTGGATTTTTGGTTACACTAAAATAATATTAAATTAAATTAATTTTTAAAAATAGTATTCCTAGATAAGTACAACCCTCTGTTGGTGAGAAGACCGGAGTTTGACGTTTGCAAAAAGAATGCCATATTTGAAAAAATATTTATTTTATGTTTTGGAATTCAACCATAAACAAGTATTTACTTAAATTCAATATTAACAATTTTTAGTTTTGGAATTTCATCACAAACAAGTACCTAGGTACCTACTTATCAATTAAAAACCTTTTTCCAAGCTAATAGCAGGCAAGCCAACGCGCAACGTTTGGGCAGGACAACGTCTGACGGGTCCGCTAGTTAGAAATATAATGCGAATGTTTGCAATAATTTCATCATTACCTACTTACAAGTTTAAGTTGCCACGACTCTAGGAACACATGAAATTGTCGGTAAAATGTATTTATTTTGCGTAACGATTTATTGGTTTTTGTATAAAACTCGTCTGTGTCCATTTTAGACCTGTCCTGTTCAATAAACGTTTAGTCATCTTGTCGTAAATCGGGTCGTTGATGAGCGTTCATTATGGACAATGGACACTGACCTGCTCCATGTGCCTAATTAAACTGACGACACCAATATATTCTTTATTGCTTTCCCGACTGAAATGATCCAATATCCGAGTAATGATCGAACCTTCTCATAATATTGTAAAGTTTCTGCCTCCTTGTTTATACATATATTTCTTGTGAAATTTATCAAGATATTTGACAAAGCGGGTGTCTCTGCAATATATTGTTGCGTGAAAATTTCACACATTCGTTTTTATTTTATTTTCCATTGTCTTGTTGAACAACTTCAAGCGTAATAAAGATGCATAATTGCTAATGAAGAAAACTTTATTATAATAGATCTTGGGTATTATTTTTGCTATTCTAAGATTTTTTAGATACAGTGTTGTGTGAATTAATGTGAACATGGGCTGACCTATTTTAAATATAGTGTTTTTAAAGAAAATATATATTTCGGTATTATTCAATAGAAGATATGTCAACACGCCTGAATTATAGCTTCAGTCACCTTAACGTTTATTATAAATACATTTTAAGAAATCTAGCCTTTACTCCTAGGATCTGCTGAATTTTCAGGCAAATCAAAGAGATTATTATTTTTATATTTTTTGTCTTTTTTTTACAATTTATGGAAGAGGTAAAATAGAGTATTAAAAAATAAAGAATAATTACATAGCAATGAAATACATATTAACAGTAAAAATAGTAGACAAAAAATCCCACAAAGGGATGGCCTGTTCGTGGTTTGTTTATGAATTTTTTGCTCGTATAAAAAATAATATTTTTGACAGGTATAATATTTTTGATAAATAAATATTTATTTTTAAGGTGGTTTACACTGCACTATTTCATTGCCCGTGGACTGACACTGGAAGCATACGCATGATAACTTTACCTTCCTGTAACAGATGATCGATATAGGTTGTATCTATCGTACCAATGCAGTGCTCTATGCGCCATCAGGTGTGAATAATTATTTGATGATGATCTAAAACATTTTTTTTTATCTGCACTGCGAATTTGTTTGGCTTCATCATATATTTCAAAATAACATACCAAAATTTTATATTGCCATCCGGTTATGACAGAATGGCAATCGAACACGTGGTTTTAAGAAATGAGTCGTCTATTTCCAAAATCCGCTATCTCCCGCTCGCCGTTATATGGCGATACCAGATTTTGGAAACAGTCGACTTAAGTCTTACAAATTCGAAGGATTTAATAAGAAAATATGTTTTGAGTGTGTTTTGACGACTAAAGCCATGGGATGCGACATCAAATTCACGATTCGGTAAACGAAAACGACAAAGTCTTACATCTCGTGCGAAACAATCATCAATTTTTTACCATCAGTAATAACTAAATATTTGCAGTATTTTAACTAATAACAAATAGTTGCGTACACTTACCCGGATCTATTTTAAAGGTCTTGCGGCCTCTTTTCCGATCCGAACATTGCAAAAACATTTTTTTAGCTGTAATGAACACAAGTTGCGTACACAAGATACATAAAAGCAATAAAAGATTGATTTACCTAATTTTTACCATGGGATTTTTTTATGGGACTTTGTTGTCAGATTACGCCAATAACCATATAAAACGTTATGAAATGATAAAGGTAGAAGAAACCACATTCATAAAATAGGTGTAGGTATGACGTTAAAATTATCTAGATAATGTTTTATGTATCTGTTTTATTTTATTATTTAATTTTCGTGTATGTATTTTGTAGCATGTTCGCTGGTGTATTAATAACGCGTTTTTTTTTAAAACAAAAATAAATCAGTATTCTTCTTCTCCTTGCGGTGCCTTATCAGGGCCCCGATTACGACGGGAAGTTAACATTAGTCTGCAATTTTATCTTCAAAGTAAATTTAAGTTTAAGTTTCCAGCAGAATATGCTTAATATGTTATGGATAAAGATATTTTGAATGTTCATGCAAATATACTGATTTTCGTACACATATATCGATTTTTCTTTATAGACAGTCGAAGATAACTCTGTTAACTTTCCATTGTAGCCGGGGCCCTGGTCCCCCCGACGCCGACGCAAAAGCATGTCGGTCCTGCGCGACTCTTGTATTCCGCAGCCAGGACAATTGCTTATAGGATTTACTCGCCATAGTGACTCCTGAGAAAAGACGACCAGAGTGGTTACCTTCCAGTTGGTTGGTTTTGAGGCGCCCGAAACTCGCCTTTCATCCTCTCGTCTGCTGTGATCACACCATTATGAATGTGATGCCATTGCCCGGAGTTTGCGACGTGGACGCTAACAGTTGGACTAGTCAGTAGTGTTGCCGGTGGAATGCAACTGGGCGTTTGCTACATTTTATAGAATCACGTCCTTTGGCAAGTTGTGACTAACTGCAACCCTACTGACAGTTCGAACACCGAATCAGTATTACGTACTTATAAAATAAAGTATAAAAAAATGTACGTAAAATCGGAATCTACGTGCGGTAAGGCTGGGCCGCGATTACAAACGCAATCTTCATCGGTAGGTACATAACGAGATGGTATAAAGTAAAATCGATATTCATGTACGAAAATGTGTATATTTGTATAAAAGTATCTTCGTCGGTGACCTGTGATTGAAGATATTCTATTTTTCACACTGAAAACTTAATTTTATTTTGTAGAAAAAAATTGAAGATAAACTTCCCATTGTAATACGGGCCCTGGTATTTGTATGAGAGCACAGAATCTAAGAGAATTGGTTCAAATTTAGTACGTGTTATAAAATTTGCTTTTGCATACAAGATTTTTACCATTTTATGTATTATATGTAGTCAAAATCTGATCAGTTTTCTGACCCCTATAATACAGCCATTATTCTCCCTCGCTTAGGAAGGGAGGAACCAAAAATTGTCACTTCCCCTCGCGCCGAAATCAGAATTTCCTGTTTCCTCTACATTCATAGATCTAATTTAACAGCGCACATGTCTCGCATCCTGAAGGGTTTAGATTTTAAATCGATTTATTTTATGTTAACACCACGAAGTTATTTCGTTTCGCTGTCTGTCTCCTTTTACACCGAACATCATTAGAAATAGGAATGCTGACAGTAAATTAAGAATTAATTACCGTTTGTCTAAATTTGGTACCCTAAGAATAAGACCACTAATTTGGCTTAGAAACACATTCACATTTATTTGTTTTTTTTTATTATTAAAACTCATTGGGGTGGCCGTACAGTTTAATTAATACAACTCAAAACATTTAACACGAGTTATGGTTGCTAATGTTTTTTATTGAGTCCATAGTGAGCATCAAAATTTTTTTTTTCATATATTGTAAGGTGCAGGATTTCAAATAATAATATGTATGTAATATATATATGTATATGCTACCGAAGATAATGATTCAAAAACACATAATTGAACCTCAACGTACTCGTATACTAACGTATGTTTACTTTGAGTCAGTATTGATATGCGATAAAGTCAATGACGTATAATAAAATAGACACGTAACAAGCGTGTAAAATATAACATTTAAACTGAGATGCATTTAGTAAGGAAGTAACGGTTTATATTCGTCAATTCTAAATATTCCAAATATCAAAATGTAGATAACTTTCTCATCAAGAATCAAGACTTCTAAGTGTAAAAATGTTGTAATGTGTAATTGTTCTACTTTTTCCTTTTTGTGTTTTTATGAAAATTTTCTACGTTTTTAACTATTATTTATTATTAATTTACCGCGATCTACTTTTTATTTACTTATTTCTGTATATTCCATGTATAATATAAATAAATGAAAATTATCGTTTTCATTATTGGAAAATAATATAAATTCCGTCACTGTAAATCAAGTGTGGCATTATCCTGAAATTGCTTTAAAAAAAACAATTAATGCTATTGCCAATGTTACAAAATATTTTTTTATGTTTGCTTGTTTCGCTGCTGAGAATTCAATATATTTTAATTTCCTAGAATTCGTGCTATAAAACAGGGTTTGACGTTTATTTCCTCGATTGTGTGTTTTGCAGTTTAATAAATGTTTTTTTTGTGAATTAAAGTTTTAAAAACGTAACCTGGATTTTTGCAAACTGTTTGAATATTTCCTTGTTTATTTTCCTCTTCGTGTATTATTTATCCCTGTTTGAGAGTTTTCGTTGCACCATAAATCTGTTCTGCAGACGGATTGCGCCCTTCCGTATTCGGAGCCCACAGCGCGGTGTTTGGGCCACTGGCACTGGATATTTATCACCGCATTGCAGTGCCATACAACCCAACTACCCAGTACTCAGTACCCATAACCCTAGAACACTGTGCAGTGTACATGTGCACTATGTGCAGTGTTCAGTGTGCAGTGTACACACTGTGTACCTGCACATAGTGCCTCCACTGCGAATTTAGCTAGACGAACGGCAAACATAGTCTACAGACATACCTAGCTCTATTTCCGGACTCTGAAAGCCGCAATTTGTAACCCTTTTTTCGTTCGGCTTTTTACGTATTTTTATGGATGCATATTATATACTGATTAATTTATTATATACGCCCAGAGGGCTTTTACATGACAGATACAAAATTAAAATTCAAACGTTTCATGATATCACAAGTCAATTTGTAGGTTAAATAAATATGTATCTAATATAAGTATATTATATTAAATCATGTAAATGAATGCCTCGACACGGGTTGTGCCCAGTGAGGTATTCATATATTTTTTTAAAGTTTTATTTAAAACGTGAAATAATAAATAAATAATAAACAGAAACCATTATTATTTTGTTTTAAAGCATAATGGTGAAACACAGTGTTTGAAGTGATCATTTGAACCAGCAAATGACGTGATATAAGCCGTGTAAAAAATACTAAAATTATAATTATGAATTCCTAAACTATACTTCTAACCAAATATAATTTTATTTCTAACTTGTATAATAATAATAAGCAGTATAAAGTTGACAAATACTAAAAATGTCACATCTCATAATATGGTTTTTGCAAATAGCTGCCTTTTTACTTATGAGGGCAGCGTGGTACTCGCATGATCCACTTGGTGTCATTATTCTTAGAATGAATCGCTGAATTAGTTTGATTTTTGTTGAATAAAATATGTTTGCTGCGTGTTGTTTAAAATTATGTTTATGTAAAAAGTATTAAATACAAATACAAAAGTTTTTATGTCTTAAAAATAATATACGCGTAAGGTAATATACCTATATTTTTTAAGATTCTTGTGAATGAACATTTTGTTTTGTGTGATTCTGACCATAGTTCAATAAATGTAATCCATAACCCTAGAGTCAACTGTTTATAAATAACGCGTATGTTTTTTTATTATCCGCTAAAAAAAGTACAGGAGTTTAAAATATAAGTACTATAGAAATATTTCGTTTTCATTTTTTTGCGTATTTTGAATTTTAAATTAACGAATAATAGTTGTACAGCGTTTTTTTATACTTAAATACATCTTTATTCCCGCGTGACACGATACTTACATTGTACGAGTAAAATACACCGCGTGTCGTCATCGATTACTTCAGAGTTTAAATATTCATGTCCCACTTATTTACAAAAATGAATTAATAATCGGCCTCGTCATTTATATATTTACGTAATTTTAATAAAATCTTGCTATAATATAACTTTAATAAGATTTACGCAAGGTACTTTATTATAATCTATTATAAAATACCGATTGAGGAAAGTGCTTTGATTTCATTGAATATGCCATAATGCGTACTTACTAAAACTTCTAAGCTTGTGTACCTAAAAAACTGCCGAAATACGTTTGTCCAACATGACGGAATGCCTTTCGTCCTCATTCTTGAAAAGCTTCTAAGCAAATATTTTAAAGCCAGAGAATGTTGGCTCTACCCATGATCCGTTTTCAATGAACGACTGTCGAAGTAGCTAGCTATTTAGCTTTTGCACTAATTTGCAATTATTAAATATTCCGATCGAAAATGTGAAGCAAAATTTTAAAATAGTGGATTTTTACACTAACAGTAGATATGAATTTTTTTTTTTTTACAAAAAACTTTCCTGTAATCGATCTTGTCTGCTTACATAAAAATGTATTAGGTACTTAATGAATGAAATGATTAACAAAACATTTCGTTCTAATAAGAAAATATTTTGCTATCAATGAAGTGTTGTTTAAATTTGTATTTTACTAAAATTTAATTAGATTATAAATAATTCATAAGCACATAAAAAAGTCAATATTGAACTCAGCTTTCTCTCTAAAACTGATTGTATTTTTAACAAGATAATGTTTGAAACGTTTCTTCGACATAAATTCATATTGACGATATTATCATTATGTTTATTGAACCAATTGATTTCAACCAATTACGATATTTTCTTAGTGAATGATAGTAAGCTATAAATTATTATTATCGTTAAGTACACCAAATTAAACAAAAATGCCGCCTTGGCACAGTTTTCTTTTATAGAATCAATAACGTTGAGATGCCTTTCGAAAATTTGACAAATATTTTTGATATTAATTCCGTGTTAATATTGGCTACGGTTTTTGTATGTTCCTTAACAATTCACATTCCCAATTTCATATAGGCATTAGGTATACATAAATACAAATATACATATGTCTACGATATTTCATTGAACTTAATTAAATTCTTTGAAATTAAATTAACTTCGAATGGACTTATTACATCCGTAAATAAATAAATAAACTTAGATATTTTATTATTCACAGGTAAAGCATAATTGCATCATACGAGTTAACGTAAATCTATACAAACGACATCATCAATATGTTTAAATCTCACCTTAGGTAAAATGTAATGCTTCACACAAGGGTTGTGGTTCCATGGTAGTGTTGTGAACTCACGGCTCAAAGGTCCGAGTTTCAAATACCACAACTCGATTCCTGTTTTTCCAACACAAGTTCTTTACGTCTTTTAGAAAATAATATGATATATTTAAAACTTAACGATAGAAGAAAAATTATAGACCTTTTAAATTTATTCAAAATTGTAAATTCAATATGGGATTGCCCTGAACTATTATCTCTCATCAACTTCAGGGTACCTGGAAGAATGACTAGACAGGTGCCACCGTTTTGTAGCAACAATTCACGGACAGTGTATACTTGTAATGCCGTATTAAATATACTTCATTAACTCGGCAATAGTTATTCCCGCGTATCTGATATATTTAGTGTAGGGTATTGTTCCTATAAAACAAACCTTTTGACTTGTTCAAAGATGGTGAATGGTAATTATATTTATTTATTCATGCATTTCATAATATATATATATACTAACATTTTTTTTAAATATTTTTTTTTTGCACCACAACAGGCCAGGAGGCCTAATTACAGTGGTGAATTACATTACAGAACAACTAGGCTTGAGAAAAATCACATTTTTAATTTTTGTGTTCTCACCGGGAATCGAACCCGAAACCTTCCGTGCGTGAGTCAAGCGTCTTGACCACTACACCATGGAGGCCGCCGAGGCATTACAACAGAGATGAAGAACATTTAAGAGAAGGTAATATAGAAGTCCAGGCATCTACAGGCTGGTTTAAGTGGCCACTTTACACACTGTGTAACATTCACCATTCTGCCTATATTTGAACATTTATATTTCTTCAATTCTTTCATCTGTTGATGTTAGTGAAGTTAAAGAGCTGAAACCTTTATTGTGGCCACTTAAACCAGTCATTGACAGGTCATAAGCACTGTAGATGCCTCGAATTCTAGATTACCTTCTCTTAAATGTTCTTCATCTCTGTTGTAATATGTTAATATAAACAGCTCCCCAGGGAGTTGAATCCAGTCCTTGTCTACAAAAATTTGGACAAACTCAAAATATTGTTGATAAATTACCTGGTCCACGAAGAAGTATAGAAATTGAAAAAATAATATTTTCAGGCGTTGCCTAGTATGTAGGTGAAATAATTTAATTAGATGAATCTCACCCGCATAAATAAAGGTTTCAGCTCTTTAACTTCACTAACATCAACACATGAAAGAATTGAAGGAATTTAGATGTTCAAATATAGGCAGAATGGTGAATGTTACACAGTGTGTAAAGTGGCCACTTAAACCAGCCATTGACAGGTCATAAGCCCTTTAGATGCCCGGACTTCTATATTACCTTCTCTTAAATTTTCTTCATCTCTGTTGTAATATGTTAATATAAACAGCTCCCCAGGGAGTTGAATCCAGTCCTTGTCTACAACAATTTGGACAAACTCAAAATATTGTTGATATATATATATATATACAGTTTTTTGTTCACTTTGCCTAGCTGTGTGAAACAGAGTTTATGATTTTATTGTTGTTTTACTGTATAATGTTTTATTATTTAAACTTTCTACTGAATATGCTGTATAATTTTTAGGTTAATTTTTTAAATCTTGTGTAATTTTTGGTTTATATTTTTTTTATAAATCTTGGGTATAGGGAAATTCATGTTTTTAAAAATAAAAATAATAATAAATAAAGCCAAATATGTTAATATTATAAATGTTTGTAAAGGGCAGATTTGCCGTTTATGTTAATAAAATATAAATAAATATATATAACATATATTTGGGTAAATAGAAATAACTATTTTTTTTTATATTTTTTATTTTAGTAAGATATGCATGTCTCTAAACAGGTTGTTAATATAAGGTGTATTATGTTTATCTTCGATTGTATTTGTTCACTTAAAATACTGATAAGGTTTTTTGGGACGTTGTTTTTTTAACTATTGTATATAAAGTTGCGGTAGGGCGGAGGGCGAACCTCGGACCTCTGACACTAAATCCTCGATATAACTAGAATTACTAGATGTTCAAATTTTATCTGTACAACAATCTAAAATAAATACTATAAAACTACTGGGCCATAACCCGATATATTTGTCGAACCCATAGCGTTATTTGAATTGTTTATATAATTATGTAACTTCTTTTTTCTTTTAGCTGCTATAAAAAAATGTAAAGGAATATTAAGGTCTGCATTCTTCTGACCAATAGGCAAAACGGTGAATGTTACGAGTGTGTAAAGAGATCAGTTAACCCAGCCGATGACAGTTCATAATCTGTGTAAATTCCTGCACTTCCATACTACCAACATATTTATATCTGTTTAAAAAATATCTAGCAGCAAACTCCGGTGACAACTGTCATCAAGCGGAGGTGATACGGTCGGCTTGGCCATGTGCTGCGGACGCCTCCTGAGAGAGAGCCTTAACCACGTTTGCCTTTTTTACAAGTCCGTCCATTGCTGACTATTCGTCGGCAGTTCGTGTCAGAACTACGGAACGCGAGCCTGGTTGCGAGGATACACATGAGATGGCAGCCAACAGAGATGCTCGGAGGATCTTCGTGGACACCATATGCTCCAACTAGGGAGCGGACATGGAATGATGATGATGATGACTTCACAAGTAAAATATGGAAGAGTTGCGGATGTGTGGATATTAAAGCATATGCAGAATAGTGATTGTTAAACATTGTGCCCTGTAAATGCCTAGATTTCAGTATTTCCCTCTCAAAAATTTTTTTCCCCTCTGTTGCAATAAATTTCAATATTTTACTGACATGTTGTTCAATCCAATTATTTATTATATAGTATATGAATCGTCTATTTCCAAAACTCGCTATATCCGCATGGCGGCCATAAGATGATAGCGGGTTTTAGAAATAGCCGACTTTTTTTCCTTTTTGATTTATTCCTCGTTTATTTTTATCATTTTTAAAAATGTTTATAAGTAAAACGAGATACGACGAAATAAAAAGAGATAAAAAAATATTGCTCGTTTTAAAAGTTTTCAATCATTATTAAGTCGATTTCATATGACTTTGTAATTTATGAAATACAAAGTAACATGTTTATATGTATAAACTACATATGTAAAACATTTAATTGTGAGTAAAAATTCTTGATGGAAGTTCATTGTAATTCATTATATAAATAAAAGACGAGTGATACTTTAATCCACAAATTTGGAATATTCAGTGACCGGTTTTATCGCTTTCGCGACATCTTCGACAAGATACCAGTCTCGAAGATATCGCAAAAGCGATGAAACCGGTCACTGGATATTACAAATTTGTGGATTAAGTATCACTCGTCTTTTATTTATATAATAAACTATATATGTGTTATATTACCTTTACTAAATTAGTGCAATTTGTGGAAACCTGTTATTAGTTCAGAGTTTATACAATTTCTATGTTGTTTACTGTTGGTTTTCCAAATAAAATAAAATAAATAAATATATACTTCTTTAAGCTTATGAACATAACATGCATAATCTTATTATCATTGTGGTAGTAACTAGATATAGTATTCGTTTGGTGATATGTCGATCTTATGTTTAATGTTCCGATATGTTTACACTGACTCGAGGTTCCTAGTAAGTTGTTGAAAGGTCTGATTAACTTTGCCAATAATAGTGTTTATATAAAGCGACTTCGGCTTCTCAAATGTCACGACTTGTTTTCAAAAAGCATTAGCGAAGTTTGCTTTCGACCTTTGAAATCACCATTATAGATTTGTTTTAAAAGTATGCTGAAAAAACTGCCATCGGTTAGCATTTCTACCTTTTATTTATTTATTCAAATCTTTAAGTACAAAAATGTATGTACTTTGACCGACTTATTGATAAAAGCAATATCTTCCGACCAACAAAAAAATACATAAAATTAGACAAAATTTCTACATTTAAGTATATGTTTGTATCTTAATTTGTTGCAACAGAGAGGGAAAACATTTTTGAAAATTGAATATGGGAGTCTAGGCATTTACAGGATTTATGACTTGGCTGGTTTAAGTGGCCACATTACACACTGTGTAACATTCACCATTCCACCGAAATTAAGATCTAAATAACTCCCTAGGAAGGAAATCAAGCCTATCTGCAAACATTTGGACATACTCAAAACATTGTTGAATATGTTTATATGCCTATAATGATTTTAAAATGATAGCTGTTTATTGATGGGCAGATAGAGCTTGCATATATAAACTGAATAATAAAAAATCTTGATTAAATTATGAGTAATGTGGGATGATGTAATGAGTTAAGAAAGAGACATGAAGAGGATCCATGAAAGCAAAGAAATATATACATATATAAAAATAACAAATATAAAACATATAGGAAAAAAATTATCAAAAATAAATATATATGTATTCACAATGTGCAAGCTGTTTTTTCTTAGGTACCTTTGTAGACAGCTTAGCATATAAAAAAACGAATTTGAAGATGTGAGCTATTCGTTTATATTACTAATGTCAATTTGAAAATGGATTAATTCCGTGAACCTCGACATTGAATTCTAGAGTTCACCTTTCCTTACTGTCCCTAAAACATCCGCGCTTTACGGTGCTGTGTACTCATTACCCATGCAAAAAATGAGAAATTTCAAATAGAAAAATTTGAATATTCATAGGCTATTGCTTCAATTATTTATAGTTGAAATCAAAAGTGATAATATTTTTAATATAATTGCTAAAAACATGATAAAAACGTTAGCTCATGCTCGCAGCGTGTGCGAAAGAACCGCCCCTGACGAAAGTCGGGCAGCTACATACTGGCACCCAGGAAAGTAATAGAAACTTTGCTGTTCGCGCGTGTGCCGCGTGAAATTATCTCTGTTGTTCCCGAATATACATGTATTATCAAGAGTGAGATGTAAAGAGTGTGTGAGACTATTTTATATTAGGATTGCTCTTTTACTACGTACTCCGCAACATGCGACACATTGGTAAACTTTCTATTGTATTGGTAATTTATCTCCAAATTTCGATAAAATGCTTTTTCTGTTTCTTATAAGCATTAAATATTTTAACTGATACGTAAACGTACAACGGAGGAATACCGGAAATCTTAACCCATAATTTATGATATTTATGGAGATATTAAAGTTATTAGATGCAATGTGTACTAGCTACTCATCTCCGGTAAGGGACAGTTCAACGCGAATTATTATTATGTTGGAATAAAAATCATTTAAATATTTCTACTAGTATAATTTTCCATTTATCTTCCGAATCTTAATGGCGCGAGGCAATTTTATGAAACACTTACTTTCATTATTAATGGATTAATTTCCTTGCTGAAATGAAAATTCAAATGCGTCCGATGAATCCGTTTTATTCAGTTATTCTCGGACATTTGTTTACATCCCCGCCAGTGAAATGTCACATTCCAAAACGCTGCGGCATCTTACCTCACCAGCCCAACTTGAGAAGTTCAAGACCGGAATTTGCTGACGTCACCGGTCTCCCCCTCTCGTTCCCTGCTCCGCCGTGGAGACGCGGCGCCTCTCGTCTATCTGAGAATCCCCTCACCCTATCGTCTTCCACGAGCTCCATCCCACCCTTAAGAGGAACGGCGGCTTGATGGCGAAATCGTCGCATCGAACGACCGAGCGGTGTTATTGAGTTTACCTGAAAACATTTTTCCGACGTTGCTATTTTTAAAGACACGTAACATTTTCTTCCGACTTACGGCGCAATTTCAATTGAGCGTTTCACTCGAAATTGATGTATTATGTTGAAAATAGTTGGCCTGGAATTAATTTGGACTATAGAATACCTCTTATTCGAAAATAAAACTCATTCAATTACCATGATGAATGACTCACTTTATTCGTCACAAATTGTTATTACTTTGTATTTTGTATTTTTTTTTACTCTACGACCGGCTAGGAGGTCCAAAAATTACAGTGGTGAATTACAGCACAGAACACCCAGGCTTGATAAATATATATTTTTTTAAATTTAAATTTCATTGATAAACCCTTACGGGTTACAAACATTTAACAAAATATTTTTATTTTTAAAATTCACATTCTAATGTTAATAATAATATTTTTAACATCTTTTGTAAAGGTTATTTTGTTTAGTTTCGTCTGGTAGTTTATTGTATAATTTTAGTCCATGGTTTATTAGTCTCGATTGTCCTTTTCTCGTTTTAAAAGATTGTATATGATATTTTTCTGATATTCTCGTATTGTGTTCATGTTTACTACAGTTTTTTTCAAGTTTTAATTCTTCGTCTACAATTACATCAGTGGCTAATTTACGAATAAATTTTAAGGATTATAGTTTAAAGAGTTCAGTTACATTTCATTGTTTGGTTTGTTTAAAAAGTTCTTTAGTTGCTGTTAGATAGGGTGGGTCATATATTAGCTTAAATATTTTATTTTGCTGTCTTTGTAGTCTGTTTATGTCATTTTGATTTCATGTTCCCCATAGTAGTTGCATATAACATATTTTAGTTTATACATAGGCTTCATACATTTTTTTTTTCTTTATTGGAACAAGGTTTTTTATTTTAAAAAAAAGATTCGATAAAGTCGCCACTTTGCTAATTAAATTGTTGATATGAATTGTCCGTGTCAATTGTTATTACATTTGATATTGTTAACCCTCCGGAAATATTTCCACATTTAACCATTTTTGATCATTATTCCGTGGATAGATTGATAGGTACGGTCATTCAGATTGTTAAAATAACTATAAATTATGTACGTTTTTACAATTTTATTACCTGCTTTTTCTAGCCACTTGAAGACAAAATTGCCCTATTTGTTATTACATATTATTTGTTTTATATTGTGTTACCATTAATCCTTACTTTATTTATGTAACTGAGCTGCACACACCACATCCTCATACTATTCAAGATCACCGGACCATGCCAGCGGTTACTTGTATGATATCTACCTATACAAAGAATGAAAAAGAAAAGGAAAATTCACGCTAGGTACTACTTCACAATACATGCAATAATGCAACTTTAGTAATGCGACACTAGCTATGCGTATTGCCTATAAATAGGCGCTACCGCTATAACGAATAAATTCTACTTTGTTAACAAAACAGCGAAACCGATTTTTTTTATTATTTTGTTATTTGTTTCTAGTAAAAACGCTATATTCAATTAAAAGGTGTTCCGTGTGATGTTTCCAATGGGACAGTTTTATAATTTGAATTTCCGAGTTCTTTTGGATTGCTTTGCAGATAATAAAATAATATATACTGACTATAATAAAATGTTATGTACCTATATTTGTTTGTACTTTGAATCCCCCAAGAGTTGCTGAAGGTTTTGCTCTTTTATTCCAGCCATTCGCTGAGCTGTGCGCATTTTAATGAATTCTGCGATATTTAAAATTTCTCTTTGCCTTTTTCTTGAGCGTAATGTTGTATAGAGTGTTTACTAAGTTTTCGAACCTTGATTTACATTTTGTATCTAACTTTAAAACTTTTCACTTACGAAATGAATATTTGCATTCTTATTTTAAATAAAACGATATTTTACCCAGTCAGTAAATACTTTGATGTCGAAACATTTCTAATTAAATAACTACAGTGGAAAATAAAATGACGTGACAAACAGATTTGGATTTCAAATTGGGAGATGATTATTTGAATGTTGATATTTTCTCCAGTCGTTTCCGGCTCATTATTTTAGAGCATGATACGTTATTATCAAAATAT
Organism: Micrasema longulum; assembly: GCF_059751315.1. Taxonomy (NCBI): domain Eukaryota; kingdom Metazoa; phylum Arthropoda; class Insecta; order Trichoptera; family Brachycentridae; genus Micrasema; species Micrasema longulum. The sequence goes on along the minus strand of NW_028280226.1, from coordinate 23,981 downwards.
TTTAAATTTCAAAATTTTCTGCAGAAACTGTATTTTATCTGAGAAAACATTTATGACAATGTAAAAAAAAGTTTTTTTTTTATTATTGAAATTGATAAGTAAACCAATTTAATTTACAATTAATGTGTTACAACCTCATATATATATATGAAAATTAGTTATCTTAATAATTTTTTGTTCTGAGTAAAATACCCACGTGATATTTTAAACATAGTAATAAATTACTAACAGCCACCAATATAAGAATAATATTATTTTTAATTTTCAACGCTGATATCTTAATTAAAGTCATTATTGCAATTAACGTAATATTCACTTGCAAAAAAAGAGGTATAAAAATTCAATTTAGGTATACCTTATTTTTATAATAAAGTAATGCTTAATATTCTGATTTGGATTCGCAAAACATTGAAGAACTTTTATTATGCAATGTTTTATTTTCCCTCTTTCTTCACTCGTCCATTGCTGTAAACCATAAAATTCTAAATGCCATTGCGCTGTACTAGAGTAATAATATTCTCGTCAATATACACCCTTGTGTTACACAACCAGGGCTTCGATTACAAAGGGAAGTTAACAGGATTATCTTCGACTGTCTATAAAGAAAAACCGATATTTGTGTACGAAAATGAGTATATTTGCATTCACATTTCAATTATCTTCGTTAACCTATTATTGAACATGTTAAGAAGTCCATGCGGCTCAACTGTGGAATCATCTCCCATCCACCATCAAAGATGTTACTACATTATCTCTGTTTAAATCACGTCTGAAGAAACATCTCCTTTCTCTTCCTTAATCTCTCCTCCTTTCCTTTTTTCCTCTTTCCGCTTTTTTCCTTTTTCCCATTGAGTAATAGTTTTGATTTAAGGTAATTTATAAACAAATACGTTTATTTCTATTTTTATATACTTTTAACTTTTTAATCTTTTTTTTTCTATTGAATATGTTCTGTAACTTGAATTATAAAAATAAAACTTTTATTTTATTGGTTGGTTGGAAGAAATTGCTATTTGGCAATAAGCCCGCCAATGTACAAATAACATTATGTACAAAAAGTTAAATAAATAAATTTAGAAGAAAAAAATATATGCATATTCTGCTTTTCATACAGAAAACTTAATTTTACATTGTAGATAAAATTGAAGATAAATTTTACCTTTCCATTGTAATCGGGGCCCAGAAATTGCGGACGAAGAGATCGCTCTATTAGCGCGTATTTAGTACGTAAATACGCGTTGAAAATGCGTTTTCTACGCGCCCTTTTGCTTTCAGAATACCACCCCAGAAGCATGTTTCGCCACCGTATTATGATGCATCATAAAGTTGAATGACTGATATCATAATCGCGCTATTTATTCCCTTTGTTTCACGACAGCTTTAATAAATAATTTTGCATATTATTATACTAGAATACATTTGGACAAGTTTGACCTATTTACTAAACCGCAGACATTGCACGGAGTGGTTGAAATTTTCCGTGTTTTTACAAATTTACGTGTGAAATTATTATATTGTGTAATATATTCATATCCTTACTTGTTAGAAATAAAATCCGTTTGAAGTTGGGACGTACAAATACGTCTGAAATAATGAAATCATTTGTGGAATATATGTGTAAAAATTTCTACGTTACGACTGACGAGGAATCAAAGCTGTTTTACTGTATCATAATTAAATTATAATTTTTAGAAACCCTTATAAGTCCTTTACTAAATTCCACAAGTGAAATCACTTATAATATTGAATTCCCTTGAGCGTCTTAATTTTTGATAAAATGATAACGCAAATTCTTTTTTTTATGAAATCGTTATAAAAAAGAAGATGCTTTTTTTACAACAATAAAGTCAGTAAATATTTTTTTGTAGGCTCCTTAAAAAACTTCTGAATATAACGATTTAATTACAATACAAGAATATAAGTTTTGTTTGAATGTATTTAATAAAAACTGATGTAAAATATATAATTTTATGAAGTTTAAACTTGTATTCTTATAATTGTTATTACCTTATACTTAAATGATTTTAATTTTAATTCTTTTATTTACATAATTATATAAAATCATGATTTACAACCCCTGCTTGCACTTGTAAATAACATAGAAATTTGTTTAGTCTCCCACCAGTCTGACGATGTCGGTCACGACGAAACCCGGTCACTGGTAAAAAAAAAATTATAAAATAATTATAAATACAAGTGAAATAAAACTATAAAGTATTTTTATTATTATAAGTATATTATTGTTATTCATTTTTTAACTAGTATTATGTATCTTTTATTTCATATGTTTATTATTGCAAATGATTGTAGCTTTGAATAAATTGAAAAATATATATTTATATAGAGAAACTCAATACTTTTTTTTTGACAATTTGACATTGCGTTGACAGAGCAGTGAGGGGGCAAACCCGGATTTGGCTATAATTGTGTTATTATTTAATCTGCCGAGCAATTATTGCTCTAGGAGTTCTTGGCCCAATCATTTGGTTTAATTGACTCTAGAATGGCAACTAGTGTGTGTAGCAAAGCATAACAATTCGCAACAAAGCACAAGCGAAGTCAGCGTTAGATAAGTGGATAACTCTTATTATAATATAGAACATGTTCCGGTCGAAGGAACGGTTGTTCACCGCTTGCAGTATGTTCATCTCTACCTTCCTCTGTATACACAAACTTTACATCATAATTACTCGAATATAATTTACGTATTTTAATTTAAATGCTTTAATATTATATTCAAACGCCTCGTAGGCTTACATGTTTATACAGTCAGAAATGTATTTTACAAAATAAAAATTGAAAGAAATCAAATAGTAATAATCATATTCATCATATTTATAACTATCCAAAACTCAGTGGTTTTACTTACAGCGAAAATAAAAACAAAGTAGAAAACAAAAATAAATTAATAAGAAAAATAAAAACGTTGTTTACATATTAATAAAAAAGATATAGGTTTACAATTCATACATAAAATATATTGCAGTGGATAGAACAAAATTGAATTTTAAGGTAGAAAAATTAAAGATGGAAGAATAAAAAAACTATGGTATACATAAAATAAATGGTTAAATCAACATCTTTACATTATTGAAATTAGAAAAGACCAAAAATATAAAGAAACATCATCATCATTCCCTTTTCGTACCTAATGGTGCATAGGGCACTGCATTTGTAACTGATCGCAGCGTATCTTGATCATTTTTGTTGCATGAATGTAAGATGTTCAGTCTTACGCTTAATGTACCAGTCCAGGCACTATAAAATATTCTAATGTGAAAACACTATTTTGAATAAATATTTCATATCAACCAAAATTAGTAATTAATATGTACTTTCTTTTCAAGTAACGCTACATACCACACACCTAACCTATGGCCCGCATATGTCGGAAATATAAAATATACTGCCGAAAAAACAAAATTGTCATTTTTCATGATACTCGCCCGCATATTTCGGGAATATAATATATACTGCTGAAAAAACTAAATTTTCATTTTTCATGAAACTCTCCCAACTTTTGCGAATAATCTCTTTGGAAAAAATCTTAGTTTATAAGTACACACGTACAACTTACTAAAATTAGATAACCTGTAAATCTAAGAAATTAAAATAGCGATTCATTATAAGAAAAAAATAACATAATAACCGAATAAACAATATTTCCTTTAGTCGACTCCTGTCTAGTTTTAAAGATCGTATCCATCTCACATTACGCTTCCTATCCTAACAAGACAAAGATACTTGATTTATAAGCTTCATACGCAGCATTATATTTAAACATGGATAAAATGCCTCGTGGTGTTTGCCTACCATTCAAGAGGTCTCGGGTTCGATTCCCGGTTCATGGTTTAACGCTACATTTGATTTAACGATGCTGTGCTCCAGGCTCCAGGCACCACTGGTAATGGAAAGGGGGTTGATGACGATGAACTTAGTTTCTGATGTTTTTTGCTGAAGACATTTTTTCTTTAATTTCTATTTATTTTTTTGATTAGAGGGAAATATCTACCTGTGAGCATTTTATGAAAAACATATATTATTACAAAAATATCGTCACCATGAAACCTTTTTGTTTATTTGAGTTCGTTGCGGTCGTCCCTTAGAAGCGTTGCTGACTCCGGATCAGAGGTCCCAGATAAAGCCTACTCTTCCATAACCAAGTACCTCTTTTCTGTCATAGCTATTTACGTCTACATTGTTGTAAATTGACAAATGATTGAGATATTAGCATTGCCTATCGTAAGCACATAAATATGTTTTAAAATGTTTAGTATTAATGTGTGTTTATCTATATATATAATAGGCCATGTTCGTATGTGTGTCCTCGACGGGCTGAATAATGATTTACGTGCGGGTTTTAGCGAAATATAGATCTTTGCCACGAGCATATTTATAGCTCTTAAAACTTTCCCCGAGAATGCATTTACAAAAAATATTTGTTTCCATTTTTTTATTCTAATACAAATCTACTTTTGTACATCTAGTAAATGTTATAACTATAACTCTCCAAAAAAGAGACTAGCTATTGTGCTTGGAGAGTGACTTACACGGTTATAGTTATTTCTTTATTAGAATTTAAATAATTTTGAATATACGAGTACATGAGAAAAAAAAAACTTATGGGATGTAAAAAGAAAAACAGAAAATAATAATACATTAAAACTAATTGAAATAGAATGCAGTTTTTACAAGGGTTAAAAAAATTTCTTTAAATTTACTTTGAATTCATTTATTGATAAGTTCGTTTAAATAGTTTTTAGTTCATTGGGGAGATTATTGTAATTTTTGTCACCTTTGAAGATAAAGCTATTTAGACTATGACTTGTGTGGTATTAAAGGATTTTAATATTATTTTGGTATCTGAGTGACTTATTTATCTCCAATTCTTTTATATTTTCAACTTTATAAATTTGTAAAATGGTATTTAATGTTAAATAATGTCTACTGTATGAACTTCGAACTATTTAAAAAGAATTTCCGTATTGAATGTTGAGTTTTTTTTTTTAATTACTTTAATAATTAATATTTATAATAGAGGCCTAACGTTGGGCTCTAAGCTAGTGACTGGTTTCTAAAAAATAACAAAAACAAAACTAAAGTGATGTCTGTGGGCCGGAGCAGCAAATAAATGCAGTTATGTTAGAAGCAACATTTATTTATTTATACATTTAAAATTACACTAGTTTAAATATTTATGAACTTATTAAGGCATTTTAGGCTATGCCCATGTCAAGCCACAATAAAAGCACATCGTAAAATGAATTAGATCAAATTATAATGACATAGAATAACAATCTAGAAAAAAGGGTAAATGTAATAAATAAGAAAATTCCAAAGAATACAATGCAAAAAAGATAATCAGAAATAATTTTTAAAATATAAATTATACAAATTAAGAATCACACATAATCAAATATACAAAATAGTGGTATCATTAAAATCAACAAAATAATAGTAAAATATAGTAGTATTAAAAAAAAAAACAAAATAAGAGTATCATTTTGATCAACAGAAAAAGAATATATATATAAAATCATAATTAAAATGATAATTGAGATTCACTCAATACTATAGTAAGAAATATAAGAAATAGGAGCAATAAATCATATGCCAAATAATAGTACGTACTAAATTAAATTATACAAAAATACATAATGAAAAAAACATAAAAATTATCAATATATAACATTGTAAAACCCGAAAGAGTTTGTATACTTTAGATGCCGGATCATCTGGTATGGTAATATAACAAGAGAAGTTGACAGCCGCATACATCGAGCAAGGTTTGCGTTAAACAAAAAAAAAATCGAGTCAAATAACATAGACCTAAAGTTCCGCAAGCAACTTGCCAAGACATATATATGGAGCATATTGATGTATGGCTGTGAGACACGGTGCTTTACCGAAAGGAATAGTAAATACTAGAGACCTTTGAGATGTGGTGCTAAAGAAGAATATTCGGAATTTCCTGGACATACCCCATCACTAATGACGAGGTTCTCAGTAGAATCGAAGAAAGGAGGCACCTAATCAAACCATCTCCGAGAGGCGAGCTCAATGGATCGCCTAAATTATGCGCCATGAGAGTCTCCTGCATGACATAATAGAGGGAATGGCTGAGAGTACAGATCACAGAGGGCGTCCCGAGCTAATTTTTATTCTAAATCAACCGGACAGCGTCACAACACATTACCGCGTTCCTTTCGTGCGCCTTGAACGTAGACCCCAATTATTTATTAATTTATGGATGTTATTTATTAAGATTAAGAATATTTAGCGTTCGTTTATTTTTAAACCGTTAAAGTAGTGTAAAGAGTGATTTTACACATTGTAAATATGTATTTATACTAGGTGTTAACATACTAAGTAACACAAATTACTTATATTTTACTATAAAAAAATAGATTCTTAGGACCATATGACCAAAATTATACAATAAACTATCAGACAAAACTAGAAAAAAGACGCAGAAAACTTCATATTCCAAAATTCTTCACCTCTGCTATCTATATTCCCCATAATTAGGATAACTAGGCAATTTATGCCGTTTATGTAAAATAAATAAATAAATAAATAACTCCACCCCCACCACCACACATTGCCTTGCCCCTTCCACCCGACTCTATCAGTACCTAAGTACTAATCTGTGTATATATTTTAGTTTAGTTCATATTTACACCTGATGATGGGTAATTCAGAATACCTGAAATAGTTGTGTTATAATAAATTAAACTCTTAGGTGGTAAAAATTACAAAGTGTTTCATTTTAAATAGACTCAGAAAACCTTTACAAAATATGTTAAAAATACTATCATTAACACGAGAATGTAAATTTAAAAAATAAAAATTATTTTGTGTAATGGATGTAATCCGTAAGGGTTTATAAATAAATTAATTAATTTATTTCATTTATTTATTTATTTATTCATTCATTCAAAATTACAAAATTAAATATTTATGAACTTATTAAGGCTTTTTAGGCTATGCTTGTGTCAAGCCACAATAAATAACAATAAAAGCACATAGTAAAATTAATTAGATCAAATAATAATGACATAGAATCACAATCTAGAAAAAAAGGTAAATGTATTAAATAATCAAATTCCAAAGAATACAGTGCAAAAAAGATAATCAGAAATAATTTTTAAAATATAAATTATACAAATTAAGAATCACACATAATCAAATATACAAAATAGTGGTATCATTAAAATCAACAAAATAATAGTAAAATATAGTAGTATAAAAAAAAAAAACACAAAATAAGAGCATGATTTAAATCATCAGAAAAAGAATATATATATATAAAAGCATAATTGAAATGATAATTGAGTTATGTTTTCTAGAAATTCACTCAATTATAGTAAGAAATATAAGGAATAGGAGCAACAAATAATAGTACGTACTAAATTAAATTATACAAAAATACATAATAAGAAAAACATAAAAATTATCAATATATATAAAAAGCAAATAAAAGTAAAAGAGTATGGAAGGAAAGCAGATTTGTAAATTTTTGCTAATTTCGTACTTTAAAAAAATTGACAACCTCGTCCCTATCGATGCGTAGCAACCAATTGCAAACATTTTTCTTAAATACATTGGCACTTGTAGAGTTTTTTATGGCTGCCGGAAGTTGATTAAAAAATTTCGGAGCTAGGAAGGTAAAGTTTCTTTGAGCTAGCTTCAAGTGAGTGGTTGGGCCAAGGTAATTAATCCTTCCCGCTGATCGGGTCTGTATATTTTGCTGTGTCCTGACTTTATCTACTGATTTCCAGAACTTCACAAGTGCCTCCTTGACAAATAGCTGTCGCACATCTAGAACTTTACAATTATCAAATAATTATTTTGAAGGATAGCGAAAAATTACTTTTTTCATTGTTAAATACGTTTCAAATAGTAAAAAAATAAAATATAAATATATTTATATTTATATATATTTCATAAAAAATCGCAATTCTTATCTGCATTCATTTATTTGTTTTTTTTCTGAAATTATAATGTAAGTCCCTAAACGAGGCCCTGAAAACGTCGTTTATGAGGTAAAAGTAAAGTTAGTATATGATGAACAAATGCAGAATGATGGTTGGTTTCTAAAAATACCACTTCCACCTTGAAGTTGCGATTTTCTGTGATCCATTTGATATTTGAACTCCGCCATCTCATTCGTAGTGGGGTGTTTGTATATAGAGTTATGTCACCCACTCACTGCCTTTGCGCTTAAGAAACGTAAAAGTACTTTTTGATCAAAGTGCAAAATGCATATTCAAGTCATATGCATTTTGTAGCATTACCTTAATTCCATAAACGAATTCGAAAATAATACGAATAAAGTAATAACAGGAAATATTAATTTCAAATCACTACTTGTACCAATATTTTTGTTAATTTATTATTTATAAAACATATAATACATAAACGTGATATTATACTCCCAGAAGTTATAAAAAAAACTCATTTGGGAATGTACATAAAAAGAAAACATTTTTGTGCTAACACGTAATATCAATCAATTAAATCCAAAATAGTATGATAATGTAATATCAGAAACACAAGACTCAGTATTATATACCATTTATAGAAATTATAATTCTTATATATTTATAAGTAATATTTTTCAATTGCTATACTTTAAGATTTACTCTTCGACTTTTCGTATTTTAGTTCATCAGACAGTTAATTGGGAACGACCACTCATGAGATTTTTTGGCGAACTTCGCTGAGCGAAATTTAGATACATGAAGATTTTTCGAGTTTCGTGTATTGTGTTTGTGAATATCAAGTGACTATTATTTTACGCAAAATTATGTGGTACTAGGTATACTTACCCGGGTCAATGAAGAAGTTCAGCCCTATGGGAAATTAGATATAAAAATGTATTCTTACGGGCGGTAAAAAATAGAATATTAAATTATACGGTGAAGTTTTTTAGAATGTTTGAAATTTTTTTTTTAATGAAACTGTTTTACGTGACGTCTCTTGCTTGTTCTTCCGAATCAACCAATGATATGAGAGTTGTAACAAATTTTCGGTTTACGGTAAGATAACTAACCAATCAGCAGAACTCATTGAGAGAAAGGGGAAGAGAACTTGAGACGTCACAGCGAAGTAATTTCAAAAATACAAAACTTTAAAAAATCGTTGTTCTTATAATACTATACATAAATGTAGAAAAAAAATGGCTTTATTTGTTCATTAACAAAAAAAAAACCACTGAACTTCCTCATAAAAACTAGGGCAAATAAATTAAATGCGCATTATATTGTTCGCACATAGATAAATATTTACATATGTGTTAGATGTTTTATTTTCTGTAAATGTTTTTATATGAAGCTAATAGTAAATGCCTGCAAATAGAAATTACCCATTTAATAAAAATATATATATAAATTCTTATAAATTCAGGATGCTCTTTAAACCGTATCACATCCGGAACCACGATAATCAGTATGAGAAAGAAGACATATTGGCACATAAAAATATTTTTTTGCAACGAATAAAATTTTAAAAAATAAAATATTAAAAAAAGCAAATGGTTGCTTACTTTTGCAGGGGTGAAACGAGGAGGGGAAGGGGGAGTCAGATACTGCGCTGCGCTCCCCGCACTTCTGCCCTGCAGAAGTAAGCAACCATTTGTTTTTTTTAAATATTTTATTTAAAAAAATAAATTCTTTGTTCTAAATATTATTTTAAATATGCTAATATTTCTTCTTGCCCATACTGATCATCGTGGTTTCGGATGTGACAGGGTTTAAAGAACACCCTGTATATAAAGTTTAAATTGGTTTTGATTGTATTTTGTAAAATACGTGAATAATATTTTTTAGCATTACATTTTATTACATTTTTCTGAAAAGTATTTTTTCGTTCTTCAATAAAATAATATTTATATGAATTTGTAATTACCAAACTACCGTTATTACGCCTAATAAATACAATCAACTATACATACAGAAAATATGACTGCGTCTATATTGTAACATTGTTTCCGATTGAGTCATACGTAAAATAGGTAAAGTGGTCCAGCCTCCCCGATTTACCCTTCTCTCTGGATCCGCGATCCATGTTACTGGGTCAACCGTTATAAGGGTGAGCTTTCTAGCAGAGTGAAAATTACACTCGACACATTGTGGCTGTCCAATTTCAAAACCTAGTAAGTGTTTTATCCAATGACGTCTTAAGCGATTAAAAGGTATATAACAAAAATTCACTGTGCTCTGCACTCTACAACATTATTAAAACTAAAAACTTCAGTATGTATGAAAATTTTACCGATGAGTAGCGATCAAAACGAAAATACTCATCCATGATTCTTGTTCTATTTAACACACATAACTGTATTCTTCATACCCCCGGACATATACCAAACCTCGGTATCAGAGAGATATAATTATTAAAACTGTGTTGTGGATAATTGTAAGACAGTGATTGGTAAATTATGACTAAAACAGCATAGCTGCATTTTTTATTTTTTTTTGTAGCTGCAAATTATTTGTACCTTGCTTTTGTTATGTGCAAGGTTTTATCGGATATATTTTCTATTTAGGTTATATTCCGTTGACTTTAACATTTTTCACCGTAGATAATAATTATAAAAATAAAGCAAAATCAAAATAAACAAAATAACTCTAGAAATATTACATTAACAAATGATAAAAAATAAAAAAATTGTAAAAGTTAGACACAAAAAAAAAGGAGCTAGATACCACCATTGAATAACTTAGCCTGCTTGATCGTCCCTGTAATGAATCGAACAGTCTCCCTTTGTGTATCATTACAGTTCAGGAGCTCAGCTAGGTTAATAGTCGCAGCAATCCGAGTGTTTACTTTGCATTCAAGCTCCCACCTCGGCCTATCAAACATTGGACAGTATATGAGAAGATGTTCTACAGTCTGCTCAGTGATGCCATCACATGGACAGCAACTATCGTCTCGCAGTCCAAAGCGATGCAGATATTCCCTCATGCATCCATGTCCCGAGAGAGCCTGAGTTAACTCATAAGTAGGCGTTTCATACTTCCAAAATGTTTTGGCCTCGTCTGTGCTTCTCAAAAGTTGCTTGATCCATTTATTGGCAGTTTTTTCTTCAGAAATTTTCCTCCACTCATTTGATTTATATTTTGAAAGGGACCACCTTACATGGCTTATTAGGACTTCATCAAAGTTCGGCCTCACCTTTTTTACCGTAGCAGCCTTGGCAAGCTCATCTGCTCTCTCGGCTGCATTTAAAAGGGAATTAATTTGGATAAAACACATTCATTGCCTAAAGATTTACAATGGCCGTTTTATCCAATTTGCGTAGGTTTTATCCAAATACTTATTTCAATTGTAAATATCCGTGGTATAAAATGGGAATGAAATTGCGGTAGAGCTGGGCCGCGATTACAAACGCTATGTTCTTTGGTACACAACGAGGCGGCATAAAGTAAAATCGACATTAATGTAAGAAAATGTGTATATTTGTATAAAAATATCTTCATCGGCAGCCTGTAATTGAAGATATTCTATTTTTCATACAAAAAACTTTATTTTATTTTATAGGTAAAATTAAAGATAAACTTCCCACTGTAATACTGGCTCTGGTATTTGTATGAGAGCACAGAATTTGAAATTGTATACATATTCTATTTTTCATACAAAAAACTTAATTGTACTTGTTGATAAAATGAAAAAAAATAATAAAAAAAGTGCGTTTGTAAATTTGTCACTTACTCGGTTTTGAATTGGGGAACACGCTTCCCCCTAGATGACTTAACTATGTTTTGTGTGATCCCATGTATCTACAACCACCCTCGTTCTGTTGTGTAAGAAATAGACAGGTCTACTTTGTTATGTGTAGAGTTATAGAGGTTATGTCTCGTTGCATAAAACTTTTTGTCTGTGCGTGTGTTTTTATGACTACGTTACGTAATATTGTATTATAAAACAACATTTTATATGATATCCTCTTCTTTTTTTGAGAAATAAAAAAAATGTATTTGTAGTAAATCTGTACTCGTTTAACAAATCAAAACATAAAATTAAACATTTAAAGAATAATTGAGGACCGTTTTTTAAAACTCGAAATGCGCTTGAAACACCCCCTGTCAGGAGAGGATTTTTCGTGATTCGCGTCAAATCGCGTGAACAATCTTTGTTTTAAAAAATTACACCTTACAACTTAAACTAAAGGTTATCTTATTTATAATTTATATAAAGTTTATAATTGTTTCTAATGTTTCATTCGCACCCAATATAAATTATTGAAATTTATTAGGGATTAACGATACACGATAAAATATCGTGTTTTGGAAAAACAAAAGGACTTAGTTATTTTTTTAGCCGGTTTTTAGCGTATTTTGGTAACTTTTTGTCAGGTAATCGATACGTCTCGATACTGGCTTTAGATTATTTAAAAAAAACTAATTGCCATGTGGAGCGAATATCGTGTTTTGAAAAAACGATTCTTAATTACACTTAGCCTTTAATATGAAATAAATACATGTGTTTTATGATCAAATGGTGGTTTAAAGACTATACTGCTTGCCTCGCGCACGGGGTTTGGATTTAATCCTCGGTGATTCCGAGTGATTCCAAGTAATTCGATGTCATTTTTCTGTAAAGTTTATGTTTAATGCTAGATAATGAACAATTATTGCAGGTTATTTAGCTCTTGGTCTTTTGTGGTGCAAAAAACTGTGCTGTAAAATCGGCGTGAAACAAATGTTGCAGAATATATACTGCTATTTTTCCATACTTATTTTTTTACTATGTAAGTAAATACTTGTACTTAAAATATGTGAAAAAAAAATTTATTGAGAAGTTTAAATAAAATGCATTAAAAAATTATAAATACGGTTTATTATACGGTTTATCATCTCAAACATGTTCAAAGGTTCGAGGAATTTCTTACTACATTTTCTTCATCGGATGCTCTTTGGTCTGTTGTGAAAATATCTCACTGAATTTTTTGTAGATCTTTTGATATTAATATTATGTATTCTATTCGTTCTGATTACGTTATTCGACGTAGACGCGATCGTGTTATCGAAAATATTTCAATTTTCTCCTTATCACCTGTCAGACTGTCTACGTCTATCGGAAGCTAAAATACTTAATTAGATTTTCATACATCATCCCCCCACAAATAGAATATTCCCTAACTTCCAGGTATATTATAGATATTGTTGTAACTTATACTTACATACCCTCTGGCTATACGAAAAGTTATTGAAACATAGCTTTGGTTGATAATTATTTTACTTGCCAAAATATTTCCTCGGAGCTCTGGACCTGCGCATATAATATCCCGAATAATTTAAATTTACTTGTATTACGCATCTAAAAGATCATTACGAATACTGCATTAAATTTTCGTTTAACTTATGTATAACTTATATTATTGCGATGAACTTAGTCAATCTTTTTTTATATCATGATTCATAGTACTACCGTTTCACTGATGACAGTGAATTTTCCTTGTGAATATACTACTACCTTACTATGTTAAAGTTTATCAAATTATTAACAGTTTATCAAGTAATTTAGTTAATTGAAAGGCGCTAATTGATCGGGGGACATGATATTGTGATATAAACGTTTCATTCTTTTCATCTCAAACGGATCTTTCCATAAAAAAATGTACAATGAAGGCTGTTTTTATTCGCAATTACATATAAATAAAACAGAATATATTCAATTATTACATTTTCTTTGTTTGAAAATTTTTTAATTTCCATAATTATCCGCTGTGACAGCACTCCTTCCACAAACCCTAAAAGCGTTTTAAAGACCAAGGGTTTTCCTGTCGTTTGTTTCCTCGAAAATGAATTAAACTCTACCGCTTTCATTCCCCCTTTCACTGCGAGCTTGACAAACTATATGGAAGGCTTGTGTCGGTTATTGTCATTTTTCCTCCAAGTCGTGGGTATTGAAATTCATCAGTCAAAAATCGTGAGCAATCTATCGAATTCGACTTGAACTCTACCGGTTTTTTAATATTAACTCAAATAATAAAATTTCAATGTAGGATTGGTTTTATGTATTAAATTTTTATCTATAATAATTAAATTATTTAACACAGTTAGCTAGCTACCCTCGCCCCTCGGTCACGGATTTTGAGTGGACAACAAATCTAGAGGTTCGCAACGCTGGCCACTCTCCCCCCGTTCACGACATTTGGATTGATAATGAATATACTGAAATCTACCGATTTATTTTTTAGGATCTACCGATTTTCACTTGATGGAGGTTGATAACGCTGTTGTCATCCTTCGCCGTGTGCATACTTCGATTAATATTTATATTTAACTGTATAGCTTTGTAGTAAATATGCTATGCGACAAAGCCATAAGTGACACTATCAATATTAAATTCTGTTTTTTATCAGGTGATACCACAACATTATTTACTTTAATGTACCGAAAAGCACAACTCGGCAAACCCACCAATACTGTGGCAACAATACTTCGACATCATATAATAAATATGCAGTCATCAATAGACTGCAATCTCTAGGCAATAAGTACCAGTACATTAGTGACTCATTTCACATGAAATTTAGTACATATAGAACGGCTCTTCTTCTTTATTTCATTGGTAATAGTTCTAGGTAACTATTTGTTACTATTGTTAAAAATTTGTTTTAAACTTCTCTATTAGTTTTTTTTTTTTTCTTTTTTCGTTTCATTTTTTGAATTCATTTATATGTAAAAATATTTCTCTTTATCATTTTTTTTACATCGTTGTATATTTTTATACATAAACATATACTATTTACCTAAATATTAGTTTTCAATAATAATACATATATATATTTTTTTAATGTTATTCAAAATTGTTTCCTTAGTTTTTTTTTAATTGGTTCAAAGTATTTCTAATACCAAATTATCTTTTTTTATCGATAATTCTATAACTGGTAATATTTTATTATTTTATATAGTTTATATTTCTTAGACTTTCTTAATTAATAATATTGTTTTAAATGCTCTGTATTACTTATGCTTACATGTATGTATTTTTATTGTATTTGTAACTAATGTGTAAAAGGCACTAAGTGCCATTTATTTGAATAAAATAAAATAAAATAAATCACCAAAAAGCCCTTTAACCAATTTTGCAATAATTAATTAATGGTACCTTACTTACTTAGATTATTTTAAAATTAATCATTGGAGGATTCGTTTTATTTATCTGACTTAATAGTATAAATTCTGCGACTCTGCGGTTTACGTAAAAGCATCCGTTATAAGTTATAACTTACCATGATTTTATTTGTCTCGTGACTCTCGTTTTATTTCGCACATTTATCGCTAGATGGCGTGGTAAGCATTAAAAACGTTCGTTAAAATATTTTTTGCGAGCTTTGTTATGCAAATAGGAAAAGTGAATTGTAAATTTTATTCTACAGTATTCCTACTGAAAAAGAGTCCAAAGTAAATATATTATTTGCCTTTTTATAATACAATTAGTAATTACACTATTCAAATCTGGTGGATTTGACACAGTTTACAAAGATTTTGATAGAAGCAAGGTCTTAGGTATTGGCATACAAAAGAACCGCGGAAAAAATACAGGAAGCAATTTGACTGATTTAACAGTTTATGTATATAAATAAATGATTTACAATTATTAAATAAGAATTTTAGGCTGTCGCACTTTGAAAACCGTAAAAAATGTTTTATCGTAGTAGTCATAGGCATTTATAAGACTTTACACCCTGGAACATTTACTATTGTAAATATGTTTTTTTAAACATCTTCTATAGGTTTATTTTTGTGAAGTACACGAGTTCAAACCTCCATTGATTTGGTGTCCACGAAGATTATCCAGACATATCTGTCGGCTGCCAGCTCCTGTGCATCCTTACAAGTCAGGTTCCCGTCCCGTAGTTCTGACATGAACTGCCGACGAACAGTCAGCAGTGGACGTCCATGACGTCTAGAACCTAATAAGAACCTACAGCCAGAAACTAAGACTTAAACATACGGTATTAACTAAATTACCACTATTTAAAAATATCTTTAAACTAAAATTACTGGATTTGCCATAAAATACAAAATCGCATTAGAAACTTTTTAGTACCTAACATTTTTTTTTGTTTGTTTTAAGGCTCTTATCAAGAAATAAAGATGATATAGATATTAAATTTGGAGAAATAAAAAAAAGTTGGTAAAAATAAAAAAAATAGTTGGTAAAAAAAAATAAAATAGTTGGTAAAAATAAAGTAAGTGTATCAAAAAACAAAGTAAAAGTTGTATTACTCCAAATTTAATTTAAAATGATACACAAAGTTATTGCAGAAAATATTAAAAATATGATACAGATAACCTACAATTGGAGTACAAATGCAGTGCCCTATCCACTACTGGGTGCGGATAAGCAAAATATTATTATGGATAACTTATATATCGCAATTTTTGTAGTACATATACCTCAAATAAGATTAATTATTCATTATTGAGATTTCGATTCTCGCTATTTGCAAGAAATTTAAAAAAAATTGGTCTAAGTGTTATTATTATATTATTTCCTTTTTCAGTACTTGCTTACTTATCGGGTCCGGACTTCAGACCTTGCCATTCCAGTGTGCAGCGATAGATATAGCCTTGTCAGTGGTCATACCCAAATAATTATCATCATAAGTTAACTTTTTGTTTTTGTGGACACCGCAGCAGATGAGGATCATCCTGCACCTCCCCACATTCGCAGTTCATGTCATCTCCCTCTAGAAAACCCCACCTTTGTTGATTGTAAAATTGTTAAAGCTAAATCCAAATAAAACTAACTCTGTGCCTTCCACCTAAAAAATAAGCAGGCGAGAAGAGAACCGGAAGTCACATGGAAAACGGAGAGAATCGAGGACTGCCAAACACCCAAATATCTTGGTGTAACTCTGAATAGGACGCTGTCCTATAAGCAGCACTGCACCAATACTAAACAGAAAGTCTCCGCCAGGAATAACATATTACAAAAGCTCACCGGTTCATCTTGGAGAGCATCTCCACATGTACTCTTTCAGTTATTTATTTATTTTATAAATTTATTGCAAAAAAAGTTGTATACATACTTAATAACAGGGAATCTATATAAAACTAATTAATATAAAATGAAAACGGAGTGTTCTCTGTTTACGATAGTCTCCATCTAACATGGCGCAGCCTGATCTAAGATATATCCTCTCTTTTCCACCTGTCGACAATCCTCTAAAATAGAGGCTTAGTTGGGGATATTCCTTAAAAAAAAAAAAAATGTGTCTTATTATGACAATTTCGCCTCATCTTTATTTCACCTCTTCCAGTCGGCGAAAATTTATCTAATAAGGTATCTAATTCGGAACTACATCATTACCCTGTGAGTTGTCAATCTATGTTTTTTTTATTTATTTATATTTTACTCTTACAAACTATAAACAATAATAAAAATAATGTGACATCACTGGGGTTACCCGTGCCGAGGACAATTAACAATATACTTTTTCGAAATATTTTTACATTTGAGAATAAACAAAGAAGACTAACTTACAAGATACTTAAGAGATAATTAACAAAATATTCAGACTGTTTTAAAAACTAGGTATATATGTACATTTATATTATTTATATTACAAAACGCACAATGAAAATAACAAAAACCTAACATAAGCTATACACTTGTGGAGCAGTTGATTCAATATTGGTTTGGGCGAATGAGACAATCCATTTTACTTCTACCTAGCTCCACTATCAATTTTTTTATAGCCTTTTTAAACATTTTCTCGTTACTAATTGTTTTAATAGATAGTGGAAGTAGGTTATAGATTTTAATTGAATAATACTCAAAATCCCTTTGTCCGAAAGAGGTTTTAGTTTGTATTTGTTTAAGTTGTATTTGAGTTGGCGATCTAGTGATTATACTATTTGTATGTGATGTATTGTTGTGGTTATGTCTTTCATTTGAGTAAGAGTAGTTTTTGAATCTTTAAGTGAGTATTGTTTTTTTGCTTATAATTGTTTCGATGTCATAAGTTGTGATTTGTGGAATATTTATTCAGTAGATGTCTGTATCGGGACTCTGAGTATTATTTTAATTATGGATTTTTGTGCAACAAATACACTATTTAAAACTCTCGCACATTTTCTTTATTTTCTGATTTTGCTGGTTTATTCTTCTTTGAATATACTATCGCTAATCTTGTATCTCCTTTCGTCATTCCATCATTGCTCGGGACCCCGACAACAGCTGCGGGCGAACTCTTGTCAGCTATACCCATACCTACTTCTCCGTTTGTTCCCCGACTCGGCTAAGCGCCTGGCTGCAGTCGCCGGTCACTGAAAAGCCTGTCGCAGTCCCGATCCAGTAGGTCCAGCCTGTTATGACTGTCGATTTTTATGATATGCCTATATAGGTATGTATCCATTAAATAATAATAATAAAACATTTAACTAGTCTTATTTATCTCCAAGAGTAAAATTGTTTTTATGAACGAACGCTTTTTATCAAACAAAAAGGCTGTTAGTTTCAGAACTTCCGGGAACTAGCGTGTTTTTACCCCGATATACCCTTTCTCTTCAGTGAAACAACCCTTTTTTAAGCGTCACTTGAATCTCCGAAATCTACACCCCCAGGCTGTGATAGAAATGGACGTGGTTCTGCTTAAATAATTTAACCCAAAGTACGTCAATGCTGAAATAAATTATACATTTTATCGTAAGGTAATTTTATCTTATAAATATATATATTTTATTGCTTTATTAGTTACCTTGTGAAGGTTTTAAAGATTTTTACTGTATTTGTTTTTTTTTTTTTAAATGATGTCGCGTGTTTTATATGTTGGATTCTTTTTATTGGGTGTTAACATAAGTAGTGTCGGTTTTTTCCCATATTTAAAAAGAAGCACCAAAATTAAAAGAACATGGTAATGGTCATTCGAAAGACAATTTTCTACTCTACTTGATATTGTGTTGGCTTTTAAGTTACATACAATGTTATTTGAATTGATTACAAGCCTTCAAAATGGAATTTCAAATAGACGAATGTGAGCATTTTCGACACCTCTTTCTGTTCGCGTTCATTTGAGGAATAAAGCTGCCAAAGCTGCTCGCGATGTACGAAAAAATGCTATGAATTCTTGAATAATTCGTTGTAAAATAATGAAGGAGAATGCATTATTGACTAATTTGTTGGTGTTAATATAAGTTGTGTCCGTTTTTTTCCAAATGACGAAAACTCCAAAAACGTCTTCCTGGACACAGCAAAGAAATATTACAATAAATTAGTCAATAATATATTGGTCGCGAAGAGTCTGAGAGTTTGATGATAGCTGATAAATGGCCAAGCGTTCGGTCACGTCCTTCACTAGGGCCCTAAAACTCTTTTTTTTCGCTACAAAATGAATGACCAGAATCTGATACGACATCGAATGTTAAGGATCTGGGCGTTAGATTTGTGAGCACCCTGACATTTAATGAACACATAGAGACAATCAGTGGTAATGCATTGAAGATGTTAGGATTTGTTCTGCGTGCTGCCAGAGTTTTCGAAAATACCCGCGTGAGAATTCTTTACTACTCCTTGGTGCGAAGTGGACTCGAGAGTGGCTCGATGATTTGGGGGCCACGTGAACTGAAGTACTCTCTTATGATAGAGAAAATCCAAAAGAAGTTTCTGAGATATCTCTACATGAGAGAAAGCGGGTATTATCCTTGGCTCTACCCGACCGAGTTTCTCCAGGGTATGCTTGGCTACAACAGTTTAGAGACTAGAAGAAATGTGTATTTGACTACACATTTTTATCGATTGTTGCGCGGTATGATCGATAATTCTGAGATTATGATAAGCATTGGTTTGTATGTTCCTGATAATTTTACCTAAGAAAGCGTCAGCATAGATTGTTTCATATTTCGATATTCAGGACCAACCTGCCTATGGTTATGCCTGTTGGAAGGGCTACCGCCATGCTGAACAACATCGCTCTGGATATTGATCTGTTCCGTGTATCCGAAGGGGTTTTCCGGAGCTGGATTCTCCTACTACTTTGACATGAGTCTCTTTCGTGTATTTTTTTTCTTTTTTATAATATGTACGTATTGAATATATGTTTGTTACGTATATGTTATATTAAAAATAAATTTATTGAATTTAATTGAAATTGAACACATCTTCTTGTTAAAATTGACCTTTTTTGTTAATTGAATTTTGGAGACCTTTCTTATTTTTAAAATGTTAATGTAGAGCTAGGGTTGCCTAGGACAGCGGCGCCCATATCTCAACGGCCGTAGTGAGCGGTGATGCGGTTGACAGCCTTCGTAACGGTGACTTGAGAGTGGTTTCCTAGGAAAACGGTGTTAAACGGTGTTGATAACACCATTTGCCTAGGAAACCACTCTCTAGTCACCGTTACGACGGCTGTCCACCGCATCCCCGCTCACTACGGCCGTTAAGGTACGAGCACCGCTGTCCTAGGGAACCCTAGCTTAACCCTCTTTTTTCTGAAAACATTGTTTTTAATTTGATCTTCATGTGTTAGTTTTTGATTATTGTTTTATATTTTGAATGTCTTAGAACGGAGTTAGGCAAGGTTAGGGGCGGGGTTAGGTTAGCTAGTCAGGCAGTCAAGGTAACTTTATATTAGTGTTATATTTTATGTGTATGCTATAATAAATAAATAAAGTAAATAAGGTCTCTCAGTCCACTTAATTTTCACATTCGTTTAAAAATGCCCCAATAAGGCGAAATAATTGTCGGATTTGGTCAAAAAATAAATGCGTAGACTCAAATCAGTGTTTGATTTAATATTAAGCTCCCAACTTTAATGGAGTTCTACAAAATAAACACCAACTCAATAAATAAAATGTATTCTTCGTACTGGCGACAAAATGATTATGCACATTTTAAATACAATATCTTGGTATTCACTAAGATGACAAATTGTCCATAATTAAGGTATGATGTTCGCGTATTGACGCGCCAAGGATATCTGGTCCACAAAGGCATATTACAGTTTTCCCAGTGTCGTTAAAGGAAAATATGTCTCTCGTTTATGGCATATACGTGATCAATTTTCTAACAATCATTCTCTTATTCTATCCGCATTACGCGACTTCTAGTAAATTCATCGTATAATCAATAATATTATAACAGCTTAAGGGTAAATCAACTTAATGAGACTTGTTCATATTAATTAGTGTTTGGACATTCTTATTCTTATTCTTAAACGTGGGGGTCAGTGCTATATAAGCTTCCGACGTCACCGCAACCTGTGAAGATCTATTGTGACGGGTCTCCGTAAATAGTTCTCGCCTTCCAAGCACAGGTCTTTAAAGAGCCTAGCTACTGAGTGAAAGGCGAGAGTTCTTATTTTTCTAAATCCCCTCCTCCAAGCCCAGATCCGTAAAGTATCGGGCTATTAAGTAGGGGGTGAGCTCTTTAACATCTGCAGGTTTAACCAGTGGTCCCTCAAGAATGCGGCTTCTTTTATGATGTAAGCATCACATTTACATATGTGCGTAGGTGTTTCCTCATCTGCACTGCAGAACCTACACCTAGAAGTTTCGGAAAGGTCCATACTAGCAGCGTGTTTGTGCAATCTGAAGTGCCCTGTGCGGGCTCAAGTTATAAACCTCACTGGATTGCGGCTGAGCTTTATTGGGTCGAAAGCAAACCTTTGCGAGTACCCTTTTATCAGTATCTTCGCATGGTGCTACCCGGGTACATCCTCTTATTTCATCCGCATTACGCGACTTCTAGTAAATTCATCGTATAATCAATAATATTATAACCGCTTAAAGGTAAATCATATTAATAAGATTCATTCATATGAATTAGTGTTTGGACATACTCAATTACTTGTCTAAAAAGTTTTTCTGTAATTTGTTATGCGCGGAATTATTCTTGAGATCATAAAATACCTTATTTCATAAGAAGCGTGCTTGATGTAATGTAAATGCCTATGTAAAACAAAAACATATTGACGTTTGATGGTTGCGTGCCCCTTTTTTATATGATACCTTATTGGACGAATTAAAAAAAAATTGGTACGAACATGTGTCCCTATCTAATTATATTCTTAAAGGTAATTGTAATAACTGTTTGGATCATTTTCCCTTTATCCTATAATAATCGAGATATATTTAAACTTCAAACCTATCGCTTTAAAAGCAGCTATACTGATATGTACAATAAAAACACGCGCAAGCATTCAGTAAAATTAGGAACTTTCTATTAAGGCGTTTTGTTTATTTTGGTCCATTCGCATTATGATTCCTTTCTGTAGCGCACCCTATACAGCACAGTAAAAGGAAAATATTCAAGTACCTATGAACTTTGTGACACAAATGTGCACTTCCATTACAAACCCCTCCAGTAGCAAGTGGCGAGTGGCGAGTGAACTGAACTTAGTATTAAATTACAATATGTGGTACCTTTGTGGGTACTTGTTTTACATCATAATGGGGTCGTATTTCCGTCTTATAAACAGAGATCAGAGTGATATTTCCCTTCTTATGTTTATTGTTACGTTATTTATGATAAATTTAAATTATTTATTGCACTGTACATGTACATCAACTAAGTAATTTGATGACAAACCCATAATATTTTTTTATTTTTTTTATTTATTTACACCTTTAATCAAAAATACAATTTTACGTTCACTTTGCCGAGCTAACAAGGGTACATATGATTTATACTTATACAAGATAACCTCTTTAGAATAAGTCTATTCCTTAAAATAAATATTTCACTGACCATGGTTTTGTCTCCCTATTTACGTTAACTGTGCGCTATGCAATTTAAAATTATAAATATTATTATTCTCTCTTTCGTTACAATAAAAATATTGAACACGACATTTTAAAAATATTTCAGGGCATTTGACTGAAAATGGATATTGTGTCATATTATTTTATCACTCTGAAATTCGCGAAGGGCAGTGACATTTTATTCGATTAACTGTTGATATTCCTAGTAGTAGTTACCTTGTTTGATAGCGGCGCGGCGCGTCAATATTTTCAATCATAATACATTATACGATTTTGGACATGCGCTTCACTACTCACAATGGACAATGGCAGACACGACAAATACGAAACGCAAATGTATGATAACATTTCACATTTTCTATTGAATGGGCACGGGTGACCAATCAGAACAGTTAGTAGGAACTGGGTACTGGGTACTGGCCGAACGAGAGATACGAGCGGCTAGTTATCTAGATAATATATTATATTGTATGTTGTATGCTACATAACAACTCGTTTCCATTTGTGAAGATTTACATCTATTGGCTACTGTTTTATAGCGTGATATTGTTGTACTTAACGTATTTATTGTATCGATGAATCATTTTATAAATTACGTTATCACGAAGGAATATAAGACTCTATGAAAACAAATAACACTATTTGAAGTTTTTTAACTATCGCAAATTTGTTATTTTTATAACAAATGGGAATTTAATTATCAATTGTTTAAAAAAATAAAGTTTCTAGACATAAAATCAGTATCGAAAAGAATGATTTACTTTAAATTGATAATTATCAAATCGTGAGCATAAAAAAGAAAACTGACTTGAGTCTTTTGCGATTTTCAGATTTTTTCACCAAGTTTAAGAGCTGGATGTTACTTTTACTGAAAAAATCCAAATCCGCTTACATCTCAAACTTTTTTTTTCAAAATTAACCATTTTATATTGATCAAGTTTGTCTATGAGCATCTGCAATATTGACAAAATCGAAACACTTGCTAACAAGACATTGCTAATGCTTTGTCCATGTAGAGGAAAATAAACTTAAAATCATAAGTGCATTAAATAGCAATACTATCAGCACATTGGTTTTATGTGTTGTGCAACTGTTGAAGTAAAGGTATATAGTGGGATTTGCATGTTAATATAATTAGTGTCCTGAAGAAGAGACGGATACGTCTTGAAACTGGTAGAGATAGAAAAACCGATAAGTGGGTTTAATACAATTATTTACTAACATTTGTCAAATCTTAATTTATTTTTTAAATGTGTGAAA